>NW_023425523.1:2007224-2034724 GCF_014108245.1 Pipistrellus kuhlii
CTAGGGGAACGAGTGCCCTAAGGACGGTGGTGGTTTGGAAAAAACCAGGCCCCTCCGTGACCGAGTGTCCTGCGCTGCCCGAGCGGCCCTGGGCTGAGGGCCCTTCTAGGCCTGCGCCAGGAACAGGGCCAAGGCCGCACACGTGCTGGTTGGCAGCCCGGTGAGGTGGTGCCAGCCCCGCCCCTCCCGGTGCCCTGGACCAGCCAATGTTCCCCATGGACTGATTTGCACAGTCCCCGCAGGCGGCTTTGGCTGGCCTGCACCTGCCGTCCGCGTCACTGCTCCTGCGGCTGGCACTCTGGCTGCATTTTTCCAGGAAATTAAATCGCTAGGTTTTTCCAGATGGGTGCACTCTTGTGACTCCGATACAGACTTTGGAGCCTTGATTTTTAAAAAAAATATATATTTTATTGATTTTGTACAGAGAGGAAGGGAGATAGAGAGGTAGAAACATCAATGAGAGAGAAACTTTGACCAGCTGCCTCTTGCACACACCCTACTGGGGATGTGCCCGCAACCAAGGTACATGCCCTTGACCGGAATCGAACCTGGGACGTTTCAGTCCGCAGACTGACGCTCTACCACTGAGCCAAACCGGCTTCGACTTTTGTGTACTTTTTAAATCACATTTCCAGAACTTCTACCCTCTTAGGACTCCCCTCTCCGCGGTTCTAGAACCGTTTGCTCCGTATGTGGCGCGCATGCAGGACCTTCTTGCAGGAAACTGAGTGAAGCAGGGATGGAGGCTCACAGGGTGGCTGCTGGTCTGGGAACGTGGGGCTGGGGGTCGGGGTGCTGCCTCCTCCGCAGGCTGAGATGAGGGGGCCCTTCTTGGACTGTTCTGACTCCCCGGATCTAACTCCTGCCAGTTTGCATGGCTCTGTGCTCGCTGTCGCCCCGTCTGGCCTGGGGACAGGCCTGGGCGCTGGTAGCAGCCGGGGGAGGGAGGGCAGGCCCTAGACCAGCTGCGGGTGTGCTCCTCACGTCCGTTTCTGTGGCTCCGTCAGTCTCTCCAGCTCCCCGGGCTCTGCGTGGGAGAGGGGCCTGCCTTCTCCCCCTGGGCCACCAGCTCGGTCCCTGGATCGATCCACTGCCGCTGCCTTCCGAGCTGGCAGACCTCCAGGCGTCGTGTTGGCTTGGGTGGCGGTGCGTCCGGTGCCATGCAGAGTCCTCTGGTCACTCCGATGGGAACGGTGACATGAACCACGTCAGGCTCGGCACCATTGTTCAGCGCTGGCTGCCCCCTCTGCCTCAGACGTCAGCACAGAGACCCCCGGGCTTCTCCCCTTAGTTACCGTCACCTCCAGGGACACGGCCAAGCCTGTGGGCTGCTGCCCGCCCGCCCGCCCGCCCGCCGTGCTCCTGGCCTGGTGCTCACAGCCGTTTGGTGTGGAAGTGTACACTAAACACACACATAGAATACTGTGCAGCCATTTAGATGTAGGATAATGCAGACGTGTTTATTGGCAGCTAGTTACCCATAACATGTTAAATTTTTAAAAATTACAAAATAGTACAGTATGACCTCATTTTTGTAAAAAGGTTGCTATGTATACAGGTACACGGATCAACAACGTGTTCATAGTGGTAGGATTATGGATGCTCTCTTTTCCTAGCAGCTCTTCATGTTCTCTGAATTTAAAATATAACCACATCCAGTTGATTCATTAATTTATTTTATTATAGATTGGTTTTTAGAGAGGAAGGGGGAAAGAGGGGGAAACACCGATTTGTTCCACTGCCTGATGTATCCACTGGCTGCTCTGACATGTGTCCTGACCGGGAACTGAGCCCACAACCTTGGTGCCTGGAGACACGCTCCACACAGCCGAGCTGCCTGGCGGGCCATCTACTGTTTCCGATTTAAACGTTACTTCCATCTTTAACGTGTCCAATCAAGCACATGTTAAAGCAAGTTTTTCCAACAGGTAACTCACTTGAGGTTTTTTAGACATTTGAAACAACTGAATTTCTGAATCAAATCAGAATGTCGTATTGTATTCTCCTTGATGCCTCTACCCAGATGATATCTTCGTGTCTATATGAAATTTGTTATTTTATTTTAAAGCCCGTAATTACCCATTTGACTCCTCTCTCTCACTCTTTTCCTAAATATTTTTTATTTCAAAGAGGAAGGAGAGGGAGAGATAAAAATATAAATGATGAGAGAGAATCATCCATCGGCTGCCTCCTGTATGCCCTACACTGGGACGGCAACCCGGGCAGGTATCCTGACTCGGATCGAACCGTGACCTCCAGGTTCATAGGTCGACACTCAACCACTGAGCCACACCAGTCAGACGGCTCTCTCTTTTTTATTCGTTACAAAACTGTAACTGGACATTAAGATCCACTTATAATCCCCCTTTAAAAGATACTAATTTACATAAATAAGGCATTGCAATGACCTCTGCACAGTAACATACTCCTGGGTATCTTAGATCCGAAGGATAATTGCACTTAGTTTATACAGCAACGGCATTGCTGTGGGGAAACAGAAGGTATTTTATCCAGTCCTTTCCCACCTTAGTGTAATCAAAACGCTCACTGAGTCAGTTTCCGAGAAAGAGGAACAGGGCAAACACTGTCTATGGCTACAGTCTTCTGGGGATACGGGTTGTGTTGTTCTTGGCAGTTTCAGTCCATTTCCATTGACACAGCGACCTCAGCACCAGAGAGAACTACCACCATGCCTACATGTGACTACAGCCGCTCCGGTCCGGAGAGGGGTCGGAGGGGCAGGCGTGGCCTCACACCCACCCCGCAGGCCGGAGCCGGGCCTGTCGGGCGGCGCTCGGCTCCTGGGGGCTCAGCGGCCCGCACACCGCCTCACTTCAGGTCCAGGAGCATGGCCGCCGGGTTTTCCAAGTAGGACTTCCACAGGTTGGAGAAGCGCGACATGGTGGCGCCGTCGATGACCCTGTGGTCGGCCGACCAGCTCACCTTCATGATGTGCGCCTTGTACACGTCTCCCTTCTGGCTGAACCGGGGCAGGGGCTGGGGAGCAGGAGAGGAGTCAGGGCGGGGCGGGAGCCGGAGAGGCTGGCACGTGCCTCCCCAGGCCTCCGGGAAACGCCGCGCTGCCCCCGCCCCGCGGAGGACGAACCCCCCCTCCGGGTCTCAGCACGCCCCCCCCCCCCTCCCCCCGCAGCTGCCCGGCACTCCCTCTGCAGAGGAATGTCATCTCAGACTTCGGCCACGGAACGCGCTCTCCGAGCACCTGCTCCGCCCCAGGCCCCCCAGACTCTGGGGCTGAAGCGTGAACAGAACCAACAGCCCTTCCCGCTGGGAGCGCGCATTGTAATGGGGCGACAGGAGGAACAGGGAGACAGCGCACAGCGCGCAGCGCCAGCACAGAGCAGCTGGCAGGGGACAGCATGCAGGGAGCAGGGGGAGGGGCTTCTTTTTGGACAGGGTAGCTCCGTAGTTAGAGCATCGGCCTGTGGACTGAGGGGTCGGTCCCAGGTTCGATTCCTGCTCAGGGCACAGGCCTGGACTGCGGGCTCCATCCCCAGTGGGGGGCGTGCAGGAGGCAGCCGACCCATGATTCTCTCTCATCATCCATGTTTCCGTCTCTCTCCCCCTCTCCCTCCCTCCCTGAAATCAGTAATAGTAAAAAAGGCTCCTCTTGCTTGCTCGCACCCTCCGACCCGCTCACCCGCTGCCCGGCTCCCTCACAAACGCACCTTAATGGCCCCCAGAGCCCCGATGGCGACCTCGGGCGGCAGGATCACGGCTCTGGCGTAGGTGCCGCCGATCTGCAAGCCAAACAGCGAGACAGCGGACACGTTAGCGTGAGGAGAGGCGGCGGGGCTGTGCTGAGCGGGCGGTCGGCGGGGACTCACGGAGCCGATGTTGGAGAGGGTGAAGGTGCCCCCGGTGAGGTCGGCGGTGCTGAGCTGCCCCAGGGAGCCCAGCTTCTGCAGGCGGTTCAACTCGGCCGCGATGTCCACCACCGAGCGCGCCTGGACGCTCTTCACGTTGGGGACGATGAGCCCCTGCTGGGTGTCCATGGCCACCCCGATGTTATGAGACGCCTAAAACAACAACAACAACGATAGGAGAGGACCCCCTCCCCTGCCCTGTAACAGCGGCCAAACATCTCTCACCAGAATGGGGCTTAAAAGAAATGATTTTTAAAGAATTTCAAGACATTTTCTGAAAAAGAGACTTTTTCTGTCGGTGGAATATACATTGTCAGTGGAGACGTAAGCTGACACGGGCTTTCTGGAGAACACTGAACAACAATACGTGCCAACGGCTGTAACAGCCTGTCACCGCGAGAGACAGGAGCTTGGAGAGACAGGGATGTGAGGTCAGACTGTCCAGAAACGTGAGACACTGAGAACGATCCCAATGTTGACAATAGGTCACTGGCTAAATAAATGATGAAATAATTTATTTACTGACAGGTAATGATGTCAATAACAAATTAAAAGCAAAGGTTTTTATAAAAAGTTAAATAGGCAGTAAGCAGTATGTGTAATTCTATATATATGATATAGATGTATATTTAATGTATATATAGATATATTTAAAATATGTAAAAATAAAATTCTGGAAGGATGCACATCTCAACAGACACAGGTGAGTTATCCTGCGATCACGGATCGGGGATAAACATCCTTATTTCCTTCCTCAATCAGGAAATGGCACTGGTCGCTGGGAAGGCTCAAGACACAACCCCTCCGAACAGCCACGCTCACTTCCTGCTTGTACATGTCTGTGAGACATACAGGCAAGAATTAGCATCCCCAAGAGCTGTCTTCACCAACTCCCAGCAGAAGAGTTCACTCAAATGGAATTCAAACTCTCCTTTCTTGTCTCATTTAAATCATGCTTGTTTTAAAAACTGCAGATGTTCTGTCTTGAGAGGTTACTCTGAGAGAAGGGTTGCTGGGATGGGCAGTATGACCCATTGCCTCGTGCTGTGTATTTCCATTATTTGAGCCAAAACCCAAAAAGGCTTAAAAATGCCGAGCTGACCCGTAACATTAACCAGCAAACCCGCCACCACCACCACCAATTAGGCTCGGCTTCCTGCTTCCTTCCTCCCTCCCTGGGATTCTAGTCTAAAAAGGGTCGCGTCTGCGGGACCCCAGACGCCTCACTGACAAGCACACCTGCCCCGCGTTCTGTGCGGCCGAGCAGCCTCACACACACAGCCGACCTTGTAGGTGACCTTCTGGCAGCTCTCGTCCACCGAGGCGTTGAGGATGGGGAACTGCAGCAATCCCAGGGAAGCGGCCTGGCAGCAGAGAGGGGGGTCAGCACTCGGACCTCAGGGAGGGTGTGTGTGTGGGGGGAGCGGGCACCTGCTTATGCCGCGTTCCACTGCAACTCCCCATCAGCTTAATCCGGGCAGGTGACCAGGTGGCTGCCCAGCAAGGGGAACAGGGTCACCTGTTGACTTAAGAATCAAAGGGAAAGCAGCCAAGTAGCTGGTAAACATCAAGATTTTATCCCGCCCCCAAAATGTTTAATTTAAAAAGATTTTTCAAAATAACTACAGGGTGGGACAAAAGTAGGTTTGCAGTGGTTTGTATGGAGATAATACAATAAATAACCAACAATAAACAGTAGACCGTGTTTGGTAAAAGGCGAAAGATTTATGCAATCTGAAGAAAACCAGAGGATTAGTAGACCGTGTTTGGGCACTCACTCTGCAAGCCTGCTTTCGCCCCACCTTACTCATGGGCTGCCCAGGCCCCAAAATGCCTCCATTCTAAGGGGCTGCCTCACCCTGGGAGTCCCGGGGAGCGAACCCGTGGTCCCCAGGCAGGAAGCCGTGTCCGGTGGGAGAAGGCAGAGCCAAGGGTCTCCGGGCCGGCCCTCTGCGGCTCCGTCCCGTCCTGGGCCGGGGAGGGCAGAGCCGGTGGGCGGTACTCGAGGGCGCGTCCCCGGATGGGTCACGTTCACATCTTCCCATCCGTCCCCTTCTCCCGGATTTCTCTCCTTTCCTCTCTCACTACCACCCCTCCCCCCCCTCTACCCCCCCCCCGCCCGGCTCAGGCTTCCCTCACCGCCCACACCGTCTTTCCGGCGGCGTTTCTGCCATGGGGACCTTCCAGGCTCACGTCGCATGTGGCGCCATGCCTTGTGTTAAAGCTTAAAATAGGAAAATGAAGGTGCTCAGGAGTGTCCTCAGAAAGAACCCTTCGCCCTGGCCCTCCCAGGCCCCTGAGACTGTTATATGCATTGTTGTTACTTTGACCAAAAAAAAAAAAATCACGTTCTGAGCTGGAGGGCTGAGGAAAGGATTATGAAGCACTCGCTAACTGCCTCCTTCATCTTTATGTAAGATTTGTCACCAACGGTTAAAGTATCACACATAAGTACAGTGTTTTGAGTATGATCCAAATTTTGTAAAACAAACACACAAAAAACAAGGTGTGTGTATCCACGGGGAGAGGTCATTTTTGCCCCTGTAAATACTTTGTAAGGTTTCCCAATGTTCTAAAACGTATATAGGCAGGAAAAAATGTTACTCTAAAACAGCCGAAACCGGTTTGGCTCAGTGGGAGAGCGTCGGTCTGCAGACTGAAAGGTCCCAGGTTCAATTCCGGTCAAGGGCATGTACCTTGGTTATAGGCACATCCCTAGTAGGGGTTGTGCGGGAGGCAGCTGATTGATGTTTCTCTCTCATCGATGTTTCTAACTTTCTATCCCTCTCCCTTCCTCTCTGTTAAAAAAAATCAATAAAATATATTTTTTTAAAAAGTTACTTTAAAACAGATAAAGCCTGCTGAGACTTAGGCCCAAAATGAAGGGCAGGTTTTCATTCAGACTGGACACTGAGGAACAGAACAAGGCTTCACACAGCGACAGGCCAGCCTCTCCGGCTCCAGAGGCCGCCCTTCCAGGTGACACGGTGAGAAATGTCGTTAACACGCGGACTGTCTGGAAAAGAGCCCTGCAATGCCACCCCCGCTGCAGGGAGCGGACTCACCTTTATGAAGAAGGGCATGAAGGAGAGCTTAATCCCCCGAGCAGCAGCAACGGGCTTCAGTTCCTCTCGCAGCCTCACCAGCGCGGTGAGGTCAACCTCGTCGCAGTACCCGAAGTGCGGGATCTTCAGGGCCGCCGTCATGGTCTTGACCATGGCCTTCTGAAAGCCTGGAAGACAGTGCGTGTTCAATTCTCAGATCCTTCAACCCGTCTCCCTTGAACCTAAAATAGAAGGTGCACGTTGTTTCCTCTCAGCTACACGCCTCCCCACGCCACCGCGGAACTCGAAAGCCACGAGTGTCAGTGCTGGAGCCCCCAGGGCCAAGCTCAATGGCACAACAGGTGGGCGCGCTCCAGGCCGCGTGCCGACAGCTCTGCAGGCTGCCGGCCAGGACCCACCAGGGCGTTCCTGCTCTATCCCTCCTCAGGAAGTCATCCTCCCCCGCGTTCATAAACAAGTCAGACACAGCTGCTTTGAGAGCTAACAAAAAACAACGAATATTTAAGATACTCGGAGGCTTCAAACGGAACAGTTACTCACGGACACATTCCTATTCCAAGAAACTGGCTGACACAGAAATTAACAGTGTAAATTGGGAAAACAGTTATTTCATCATTAAAAAAGAAATCATATGCTGAACTTGAGCTTTCCCTTCAGTAAGAATTACAAACACCATGTTATTTAAAGAAAGAAAGAAAATTAAAAACAAATCAAACGCCTGTTAGATGCAGGGACCTACGGAGACAGCTTCGTCTCGTTACTGTCACCTGTTATGGGCTCCGTCCGGTCCTGGCCTGGGACCACCACAGGCTTTGCTACTGGGGCGGGGAGAGGCGTGTCTTTTGGTTTCGGTGGAGGCGGCATGATTTCGGCTTTGGGGGAAGGAGGTAATATCGCTCCCGTCTGCTTCTCCAGAAAGCTGAGAATGTCTTCTTTGAGTATTCTGCCATCTTTTCCTGAGCCAACAACTTCACTCAGCTTAATCTAAAAGAGGATACACGTACTGTGAAGAATAAAACTCCCGAAAATAAACAAATCCATCAATAAGGTCCCTAAGTGGAATTTAATGCATTGTAGGTAAAAAAAAAAAAAAAAAAAAAAAAAAAGATACCCTGCCCAAAAAGTTGGCATAAGGTGCCGCCTCCATGATCTTAGCAGAGCGGCAAGACGCTCCCTCCTCCGTCCCCCGATACTGAGCACACTGAGCATCTGCCACGTGGTCACTGCGGCATCTACGCTGAGGAAATCCACTCCTACTGAGGAAAACTTACATTGTTAACCATCAGCTCTTCTCAAATTTCTTGCATGATTCTTAATTGTTTTTTTCCATTTTTAGAAGCCACAGAGAAGAACGGAGGTCACCTGATGCTCTTAATGACGCAGTGTTCCATATGATTACGTCTATGTTCTGTTATGCTAAATGGTCTTCACCTTTGGACACGTTTAATGGCAAATACACTGCCACGAAGGCTCTAGTCTAGACCATGACTTAGGTAGGTATTTCCCTGATTTGAACACGTGCTTTCTAATGTTTGGCTATAAAGTCCGGGAAGGAACCGCCCTGGGCTGGCTTCTGGAACAACGGTCGGATACCTGCTGATGGGACCTGAACCCTCAATGACTCTTCTCCTTCCGGAGTGTACACATTTGTCCTCCCCTGGAACCGAGCCGCTCCTCTCAAAGACAAACAGACAAAGCACTGCCCGTGGGCGCACTGGGAAGGCTCAGGCCCTGGAAGGAGGCAGAGCTGGGTCCCGATCCCCAGTCCAGCCCCCTCCTCGATCGCAGGCAACTTCATCAACCTGCCCTCCCACGTCTGCAAAATGGGGGAGTCCGCACCCTCTCCGGGCTCCTGTGGGGGTCAGTGGGCAGCGTCTGGCTCAGGTCTCCCATGACGAAGGCAGTCAGGGGAGCCCTGGAGACAGACTTCAAAATCCTGGCTCCTCCATAGCTCTGTGACCTTGGGCCAGTGTCCGGACCTCCTCCAATCTTATCTCAGAGCGGTGAAGATTACGTGGAGCACGGTACATTCTCACTGCCGCCTTCCCGGGAGGTTAGGCTCCAGGGACCGGTGACAGAGGAATACCACGCCAGCTCGACTCAGTTCTGGGGTTCTCCCCCCTCCCGGGATCAGGGCACACCCTGGAGACCACATCCTTGCCTGGCCCACTGCCCGCCTCTTCCCTCCCCTCTGCTCATGCCCAATAAAGGTGCTCACTCTTTCAATCAATCAATCATCACATGTCCCCAATCCTCGTCTCAATCTGCGCTCTTAGGGCACCTGACCTAAGACGCGAGCATTTCCAAGAGCTGCCTCAATGGCGGCCCTGGCGTTCCAGCTCTGAGACAGCGTAATGCCGTAAAAGCACGCCCCTCCGTCCCGGAAGTGACGGGGTCAGTGGCTCTCATTTCTCACGAGAGCCTTTCTGCAGCTGCCACCTTTCGGAAACGGACATTCTCGTGTTTCCTCCCACCCCCGTGAGCCGCCCACCGGACGCGGGCCAGCCCTGGGGCCAGCGCTGCGTCACGGTCACGCCGAGACGTACGTTGTTCTCCATGGCCAGGCGGCGCACGGCCGGCGTGGCCAGCGTCTTCTGGCCTTTGATCTCCTGGTGCGTGTGCTCGTCATGGGACACGGCGGGCGCCTCCACCACGTCCTCCTCGGAATCTGGTGACAAGGCAAATGTTTACCTTCAGGTGAGAAGATGTAAACAAACTCCACAATCGGAAGGCAAACTAGTTGGGCTACTTCAGAGAGGAGAAACGAGCAGTAGAGTGTGTGTGTGTGTGGGGGGGTGGGGGGGGGTACTGGTATCTGGGGGTACTTGGTCTCCTCTCCCAGCCTTCACCACGACTGCCGTCTGGTTCCGTGTCCGTGGCACACCGAGCCATCCATGTGCTCACCACACCTGTCAGCAGTGACCAGTGTCCTGAATCTCCATCGCTGCTTCTGTCACCACTGTGGCTTCCAGAAGCCTGGCCACCAGGGCACTGTCACTGTCCACACAGTTACGATGGCGACCGGTCAAAAGATAATCACAGGTCACCCAGGACCCTTTCTGTTTCCCTGACTGCCTGTGAGTTACCAAAAATGAACATCCCTTTTGATTGGCACCCAAGGGCACAAGGACAGTGGCGATCAATTGGCAAACGGGGATATGCACTTCAGTACCTTTTAAAGCTTCCGTTTCTATGTCGACGAGGGGCTTCCCCACATAGGCCGTGTCCTCGAGGTTGTAGTACAGCTTCCTAATGACCCCGTCGTAACGGCTGGTGATGGTGACAGACGCCTTGTCGCTCTGGACCTCACAGATGCTGTCGAACTGAGACACGGTGTCTCCCTCCTTCACGAACCTGCAGGAGACAGGTGTCAGACCCGCCCGCAACCCAGGACTGATTAGCCGGCCCCTCCACGCTTGGCCCTATCCACCCCGGCTGGCAGCTAGTCCCAGGGGGGCACCAAAGAATGTTCCAGAAAAGACCATCATGGGTTCCAGAACCTCTTTGGCGTGATCTCTAATACCAACTTTTTAAAAACCATTCATAGATCTGTGATGTGAAAATTTAATTAAACTTTCAGGTTTTCTGCTCCACCCACTCCTTGGGAAAAGTTCTAAAAAAGTATTTTAAATGTGTGTGTTTTTCCTTCTCATTGTTTTAAACTTCAAGGGGTGCCTCTTATTTCTAGAATTAGATAGAAAAATTGATGTCCCCAGCACATATCCTGTGTAATTTCATGAATTCTGGCTTGAGTTCTCTTCTAATTACTTCGCCTGTCCTCGTATATCGGTCCCTTTATCCCAAAACCATTGTAAGTGCACTTTACCAAACGGAACAGGAAGAAGACCAACCTCAAATGCTACATGTGATTCTGAGTCTAATATCACTCTTTTTAAAATTTTATTATTTTTTCTTTATTGATTAAGGTATTAATATGTGTCCTCATTCCCCTATAGTCCCCCTACACCCCTGCTTATGCCCACCCCCCACCCCCGTGTCTGCGCCCACTGGTTAGGCTGATATCTAACACCACTCTTGATGTATCTAGCACATTCCTGACGCTTTATATTAGTTCTTCACTAAAACACTACTGTTCAGTCATTCTTATGCCTTGCCTTTGTTCTAACCAGTTCTCAGTCCACATAACACACCACCCGTGACGGGGACATGAGGTGTGAGAGTGCCTCTGGGGTTCCGCTCCTCCGAGAAGCAGCAATGCGGACACGCGTCACCCCTCAGCAGTGACTGTCTCTTCTTTTAGCTGGAATGGGGGTGGGGGAGGCTGCGAACGTCTTTAAAAAGAGGAGGAAAGGATGCCGAGATGTCGCCCAGAGAAGATGCAGCGGTGCGAACTAGCTCGGCAGCATGCTGACGGCACCAGCTAGCCTGGCCCGCTGCTTTGAAAAAGCCCGGATGTGAGACAAGGTTCTCCCTTTAAACGGAGACTGCTTATTGTCACCCGATCATCCTCAGACGGACGTGCGAGTTTCTCAGGGACTTACCATTCTTTGACAGTTACTTCTCTAATGCCTTCTCCGATGTCTGAGAGTTTGAACTGAACAATCTGTCCCTGTTGACCTTCAAAGGGAAATGAGACATAATCTCCTTAAATATGTCACGTGTTGTTAAGAGATGCTTTTACACCTAAAACCAGAAAATATTCTCCAGCAGAGGCAGAAATTATTTCATTTTACGGATAAAAATTCCACAATTTTAACAGTGTAACCATCACTCATAGCCATCAAAGATTTAAATGAGTTAATCGAGGGCACCGACCCATGGGCACTGCCACGGAACTCCCGTGTCCCCGCGTCCAAACCAAAGTTCTGTGACGGGCTGGAGGGCTTCGCCAATGGCATGTTGGCACAACTGTAGTGAACAGACTGTAACACACACGTGTACTGAGACCCCCGCTTCAGCTTATGGAACTGTAATAACCGCCCACAGCCTGCTCTACCTCTCCTTGGCCTGGTAGTCGGCTTCACACTCTCACTCTTAGGGGCTAAGGTCAGGCAGACCCTGCACAGAAAACTCCATGGACATTCTATTTGCCCAAACTGGGTTCTGCAAACTTATCATTAAATCTGAGTCTTTTCCTTCCACGTTCCACTTTCTACCCCTCTTCAAAGATCTTTTCCCTCTTTATAACACTGGATGCCAAGCTTTATTGTAATTATTCCCAAGAAAGTCAGTATTTTTGGTTAGCAAATGGCTCCGAACTGATTTAAGAACACGCCTCTATTTTTAGACTGCTAATAGCTACAATTGCGTATAATATACACAAGCAAGCTGATTAGGAGCACATTTTTAGGAGGTAAGTTAGGAGGGAAGAAACGTGTCTTTGCTCAGGAGCCTCGTTTCCACTCCAGGAAGCAGGCCCTCGCACAGCCGGCTGCCCATGGAAACTGGAACCTTCCAGGAAAAGTTTGGTTCTAAGTATCAAAAGCCGTAAAAGGCCGGGACCTGTTTGGCTCAGTGGATAGATCATCGGCCTGCGGACTGAAAGGTCCCAGGTTCGATTCTGGGCAAGAGCATGTACCTTGGTTTCGGCACATCCCCAGTAGGGGGTGTGCAAGAGGCAGCTGATCGATGATTCTCTCTCATCTATGTTTCTAACTCTATATCCCTCTCTTCCTCTCTGTAAAAAATCAATAAAATATATTAAAAAAAAAAAAAAAAAAAAAAAAGCCGTAAAAGAATGCCCCCGGCTTTGAGCCAGAAACTAGTTTGAAGCCTTTTTTGCCCGAGGACAGAGAGGCACACACAGGCTGATGCTCAAGAACAGTTACCATGGAGACCGGGACCCAACCTGAGTGATGAAAACGAGACAGAAATGCACGATGACACCTCTGTGCAAAGCCATGTTATGCACGGAACATAAGGAGCGGCGCATGTGCAAGAGCATGGAACAGGCTCCTTACCAGGTTTCTAAAGAGACCGCCAGGAAGGAGAGGTTAGTGTCCTTGCAAATCTAACACTTAACGCCTCGAGTTCTTCAGAGAGGGCAGAAGACGGGGTGTGGGGTGTGTGTGTGTGTGTGTAAAACTGAGTGGTAAGAGCAGGGAACCTTGTGTTTAGGGGCACCTCTGGCTGGTTTCATCCCACCATCCACCAGGACAGATGAAGTCCTCCAAACACCAGCCCGGCAGGGAGGACACGGGCACACACTATCCTATCGAGCGATCAGGTCACATTTACCTGGACCGGGAGTCTGTCCACACTGACTGGACCGAGCGTCTGCCCACGCTGACCACTGCACGCAGAGGGGCCAGGTGATAAAGAAGAGATGGCCAGGACAGCCCATTCCTGACGCCGTGAAGACGCGCGTATCAAGGGAGAGTGTGTGAAAGGGGGGTGGGGGAGAGGTAGGGTGCAAAGATGATTTAAAAAAAAGAAAAGGATAAATGTGGGGAGAGCAAGGAGGGCCAGGCTAGGAATAAAAGGCCCACCTTAAAAAAACACCACTTGGGTTCGTCTGCAATGACCTAACGTGCTGAGTGAGACATCCTCTCGGCGGCGATGACGTCGCACTCACCTGCAGTGGTTCTCAGCGGCCGGTGCGGGTGGCTGGACTTGAAGGAGGGGGAGCCCAAGAAACACACATATTTGGGTTTCAGCGCGTGCACCACACTCCGTGTCTGACAGTGGCGCACACAGACCTAGCGGTGAGAAGACCAAAGGAAAAGGCTTACCTCTCCGAGCATAAACACAATGTCACGTCCGTTCTAACAGTGGGACGATCGTTACCGCTGCATAAACGGCGTGAAATTATCTGGGCCCAAATCAGAACGCCTGCGTCAAGCGGCAGGAAGAAGACGGGAGCCGGCGCCCCGGAAGCCGAGGCGGGCACGCTCTCAGGGGAGCGAGGCCGGGACCTCGCCAGGTGCTACGGGGACGGCTGGCTTCTTCTCCCCATTGCCTCCTGCTTCTCTTCCCCAAATCTCAGTCAGGCAACGCTCTCCGGGAACTCCAGTCCGGACGCCGGGACCTTCCCTAGGTGTGTTCCTGTGGCTGTAGGCCTTGTCTTATGCTGTGCGGTGCGGCTGGTCCAAGGCCCAGCTCTGTCTCTGTCTCTGTCCGTCCTCCCCACAGGCTGTCATTAACCTCTGTGCGGGCAGGGATGGTGTCGGTCTTATTTATATTTGCATCCTGGGTGCCTAGCACAAGACCTCCCCCCGAAAGGCTTTGTAGGGTTAGGGGTCGGCAGCTGCCGGAAGCGCTGGGGCAGAGGGGACGGGGGCAGGAGCGCTGTACTAATCAGAGGAAACACTATGACGACCGGACATTCACTGCCCAGTGCTAACCGCCGTGGGGAAGTGGGGGGCGGCGGGGCGGTGGTGTGGGGCGGAGCTGCATGGAAACAGGCTGGGGAGACACTGGTGCAGAGCCGGGAGGCAAGGGCACGCCCCAGGGCTGAGGCTGGAGCAGGTGTGTCCGGGCTTGGCCCCGGGGAAAGACCCGGGCGGCTATGCTTTGCTCCAAGGGCCTCTTCCTAGACCCTAAGTCCCTGGGGAGCGGGGTCGCGCCTGGCACCCAGTGGGTGCCCCTCAGTGCCCAACGGCTGCATCCCCAGTGCCTGTCACCCCGCCCCGCACCCAGATGCTGCTGCTCAGAGACAGGCCAGCCGGGCTTCGGGGTGCGGAGGGCGCGGAGGGCCGCCGGGCCCCGCCGGGCCCCGCCGGGTGCGGGGAGGGAGCGGGTCTCCACGCCCTCGGCCCCCACCTCCGGTGCCCTTCGCTCTGCGGGCGGCCCCCCGCCTCTCCATCACTGTGCCCGGGGCGCGTGGCCCTCGGAGGACACCCGCACACACCGCCCCGCCAAGGCCGCGGACCCCGCACTCCTTCCCGCCCCGCTCACCAGCCGCCCGGCTCGTTGGCTCCAGGTCCGCAGCACGCGCACTGCGGCCATCTTACTCCGGAAATACAGCGGCCCCGCGGCTGGGGGCGTGGCCTCTGCCAGGGCCACCTATCAGGACCCGGGAAACGCAACTCCCCCTGAGCGACCAATGAGGGCGGAGGAGCGGCCCACCGGACAGCCAATCAGACAGAGGGGCGGGGCCGGAGCGACGCCCACGGCGCGGCGGGGCGGGAGGGGATGCCAGGAGGCAAACAGCTGGGAGATGGGGATCCGGTGGGAGGAGGGCCGCCCAGGTTTCCTTTCGGGGGACAGGGTCGGACGGGTGCACCCCGGGTCATCTCTGTAGTCCATGCAGGGGGCAGGGGGAGGGCGGTGCCAAAGGAATGTGACTGGAGAAAGGGATGCGACTCAGACCTGAGGATGTGCAGGGAAATACCCCCCCGCCCCCACTCCACCCCACCCCCTGCCTTCAGCCCATTGCAACCGCCCGGGTTGCTTGGTGCCAGGCTCCGACCCACTGGCGGAGTCACGAGCCTGTACTGAACTACATCCCGACGACTGGAGCTCACTCCCAGCGAGCATGCCTGACCATCTGAACTGGCTGTTCCATATGCTTTCAGAGAAGGTGAACCAGGTTACCCTGATGTCTAAAATAAGCACGTAATCAACACGTTCTTTCCTTCTCTGCACGGGACGTTTATGTCGCAGACGTGCGAACCTGCTGCATTTGCCTCTTGGAGAGATGCCGAATTTAGAACCAGGAAAGAAAGATCGGGGCTTGCACAGACAAGTTTCCGGGATGACATTGGTCTGTTTTTACCTCTAACCCGGAACGAAAATCTGCAGAAATACGGATCCGAGACCGGTATGGCTCAGCGGTAGAGCGTCGGTCTGCGGACTGAAAGGTCCCAGGTTCGATTCACATCAAGTGCATGTACACTGGTTGCGGGCACATCCCCAGTGGGGGGTGTGCGAGAGGCAGCTGGTTGATGTTTCTCTCTCATTGACGTTTCTAGCTCTCTATCTCTCTCCCTTCTTCTCTGTAAAAAATCAATAAAATATATTTTAAAAATATAAATAAATAAATAAATAAGAGGCCCCGATCTTTAAAAAAAAGAAAGAAAAAGAAATACAAAGAGAACACTGTAAGTCTTCAATTTTGAAGATTAGTGGCTGTGAAACAAAATCTCAGGTATTACACAAATTAAATGTCTAATATTATCTAATCTCACCCTTTTTTTGCTTACTTGCCTTTCAGTGTATTTCCTTTCTCTCTCTCTCTCTTTCTCTCTCTCTCTCTCTCTCTCTCTCTCTCTCTCACACACACACACACACACACACACACATGCATGCACACACAGACTACTGTGAGCAACAAATCAGTCATTACCTATAAAAGAAAAATCTTAACAAAACGCTTTATAAGCAGTTAATATATTTGATAATACTACATGCAAGTGTTTACATAAAACACTTTGAAGTGAATTATTTCCCCCCCTTGGGTCCCTATACCACCTTCTCCTCTAATGTCCCTTTATCCCTGCCTTCTCCCAAGAAAATATCTAGTTTATTTCCTTTCTTTTATCCTCTCTTACCTCAATGGATTACTGCTTCCAAATTCAGTATTATGTTTTCTCACCTTTCTTTCCAAAAGCAGGAGACATGCCACCTACTCACTAGTCAATCCTTTCCCTTTCCCTCAAAAGAGACAAAAAACTGATTTCTCTTATTTTTTTAAACTAATAAACATGATTACGTCCCAGCAATTCCTCTCCTAGGTGTCTATCCAAGAGAAAGGAAAACATATGTCTACACAAAGGCTAGTACAACCATGATTGCAACACCCCAACTTTCCTTCAACAAGTGAATGGATAAACAAAATGTGGCACATCCATATCACGGGATAGTAGTCATCCTTAACAATGACAAAAATACAGACTCATGCTTTACCTACATGAAAATCACATTTAAAAATATATATATGTATAATTTTAGGCAGAGGGAGAGAGAAATGTGGATAGATGTGAGGAACATCGATTGGCTGCCCGCTGGGCGCCCCCTGCTGGGGATTTAGCGCTGCAGCCTGGGCCTGCGCCCTGCCGGGGAAGGAACCGGCACCAGCCACCTGGGAGCCTGGGAATGGTCCTCCTCTGGGGCCTGTGCCAGAGTCCCTCTAGGGCAGTGTCTCAGCTGCACTGGACATTCATACCAACGGGGGTCGGACTAGCATCCTGGTTCCAATGCTACCGCCCAAGGCAGGCCCCGGGAGTCTGCGTCTGGGTGACACAGGCGCTATGGGTTAGCCCAGATGTCGGCAACCTGCGGCTCCAGAGCTGCATGCGGCTCTTTGAAGCTTTATCACGGCTCCGACAACTGGCAAGCCCGTGTGAAAATGAAGGTAACGGCTTAGGGCCCTGATATGCTGACACTGTGCACTGAGGTTCAGGAGCAAAAATCCCATTAACCAGGTAAATTAAATATTTTAATGAGCTATTAATTTGCAAAAAATATATTTTACATTGTTAAGTGAAAAAGTCCTTTTTTTCCTTCAGATTGACAGCTAACTGCACAATCCAGTATATAGCATTAAGGTAAGAAACAATATATGCAGGGTTATATTTGTTTTAAATGTCGCAATGGTTTTGGGGCTCCCAGGTTTTTTTTCCTTCGGAAATGGGTCCAAGTGGCTCTTTATGTCTTAAAGGTTGCAGACCCCTGGGTTAGCCGATGCCATGTGACTGATAAGCTAAGAATGCATACCTGCAAGTGGGCTTGTTCAGACAATGGGGGTCCCTCATGGTCCTGGCTGGGGATTCCAGTCATGATCCCCAAGGACCACCAGGGAGCCGAGTCCGATGCAATAAACAAAAGAGCCATCTCCATGCTAGCATGGGCTATCCCACTCATGCCGGCAGCATGGCGGAAGAGAGAGAATTTCGCCCAGTCCAGGGGTTTTACTCAGGTCGGTGATATCACTGCCTCGGCTAACCCTGATTGGCCCCTCAGGACTAAATTCTAAAGACTGGGGACGGCCTGCAGGGTTGGTTCCCAGTCACACCCTGCTTGACATTGGGATGTGGCCCTATTTTGCCCATAATACAAAAGCAGAACTAAAGGTTATCTACAGTTTCTACCCCTGAAGCTACTGAGTCAGTGGGAGTCAATCGCCTGTAACTACCCTTTTGTTTAAGCAAGCAATCGAAGGTAGAAGTCAGATAGCAAGGTTAAAATTCAAACGGCAGTTTTTACCCAAGTATGAGTGCTACCATATTTCAGGTTCTATTACATATATCTTTTAAAAAATATATCTTTTTATTGATTTCAGAGAGGGAGAGGAGAAACACCAAGATAAAAGAGAATCATGGATCAGCTGCCTCCTGCATACCTCACACTGGGGATCAGGCCCACAACCTGGGCAGGTGCCCTTGACTAGAGTCGAACCCAGGACCCTTCAGTCCGTAGGCTGACGCTCAACCACTTAGCCATTTAACCACGATCGTGAAGAACTGCCGGGTTATTTTCCAAAGTGGCCGCAGCAGTGTGCGAGAGGAAAAGAAATGATAATAATACTCGATACCCAGGGACACGTATTTCAAGGGACAGGTTGCGGACGAGGCCCCAAAACCCGGGGGAGGAGGTGGGTGCGTGCAGGGCCCCGGGCCCGGAGGAGGAGATCGGGGCGTGCAGGGCCCCGGGACCGGGGAGAGGGAGGAGGACGGTGCGTGCAGGGCCCGGGACCGGAGGAGGAGGACGGTGCGTGCAGGGCCCGGGACCGGAAGGAGGAGGTCGGGGCGCGCAGGGTCCGGGGTCTCGCGTCCTCAGCCCTAAGAGGCTCCAGCTGCGGGCGCGGCGGGCAGCCCGGCTGGCCGCACAGGCCCGCGGCAGCTGGAGCGGCCGCCCCGGGGAGGAGGTTAGCATCCGCGGCGTCGCTGTCGGCGTCCCGGCAACGTCCCGGGGACGCACTTCCGGCGGCGCTGGGGCCCCGATTGGCTGGATCCGGCCGCGCAGGCGCACTGGCTTCGGGGCGGGGCTGAGCGGGTGGAGCCGGCGGACTTGGTCCCGGAGCTTCCGGTCCCGCCTCTCCGCCGGCCGCGGCCCCGGAGGACCAGCTTCGGAGCTGCGGGGCGGGGGCCGGCGTGTCCTCCTCGCCGCGCGCGGGTGGAGGCCGGGCCCGCAGGCGCCCTCCATGGCGGGGCCGCGGGCGGAGGTGGACGGCGGGCTCCTGGAGGGGGTGAGCGCGGGGCTCCTGGGAGGGGTGCGAGGGGTGGGATGTGGGGTGTCGGGGGAGCTTTGGGGTCTGACCATCTCTCTCGCAGGGCGGCCAGATCCTGAGGGTGTCCACGGCCCTGAGCTGCCTCCTGGGGCTCCCGCTGCGGGTGCAGAAGATCCGGGCCGGCCGCAGCACGCCCGGCCTGCGGTAACCGGGCCTGGGGGTGGGGCTGGGGGATGGCAGGGCCAAGGGGGTGCCGGCTGGGAGACTGGGGTGGGGGTGGGGGCGGGGCGGGCACAGGCCCTGAGGGCGCGCTGCGGAGCCTGGGCCTTGGGGGTGGCGTGGGGCTGGGGACGCAGGAGCCCGGCAGTGATGCTGAGCAGATCCGGGCAGCAGCACACACCCCGCACCCCCACCCCCCAGGGCGGGCTTCAGCCTGGGCCGTTAGCCGTGGCCTGGGTGGTTCCGTCTTGAAACCCTCCAGGGGCAAACTTAGAAAACAGGACCCAACCCCCCTCCCCTCTGACAGCTGTCATTGGGGGCGGGGCGGGGGGAGGAGGGGAGGACGGGAAGATTCGCTTGGGGTGATGGGCACCATGCCGGGTACAGATGGTGTTTTGTTGACTTGTGCCCTTGAAACCTGCATGACTTAACGAACCTACGTCACCCCGTTACATTCGTTTAAAAACCAATCAAAAAGAGAGGAAGGACACAGGGCCTGTTCCCTCTGGCTAGAGCTCTCTCTTTCCTAAGCCTCTTTACCAAAGCGTCATCTTTCAGAATGCTTCCCCTCCACTGGGGCAGCGGGAGCCAGAGGGACCCCCTTTACCCAGCACATGGTCAGATCAGAACCGGGAGGGGCCCCGAGCCGGTCCGGCCCGGCCCGCTTTCACTGAGGCCGCTGGGAAGCTGTGAACAGGACCGGGAGGAAGGCTGCGGGCGGGGAGGGGGAACACGCTGACCTCCTCCCTCCTGTCTGGAAGCCAGGCGCGCCCTCTGGAAGGTTCCGGGGATGCACCTGTGAGAGAGGGCCCAGGAGGAGGCCGGACCGATGCCTCTGTGAGCACTCTGTCTGTGGTCCATGGCGGGGGGGGGGCGGGGGGGTCAGCGCTCTCTCAGCCTCTTCCTTTACCCACAAGCCATTTGGAAATGATTACGAGGCAGCGAGGGAGATGGTGAAGACTCATTCCCTTTGCCAGGGTTTGCAGCCACCCCTTTGCCCTCGGGGACAGCCAGTTCCTAAGGTTGCATTGGGTACATTATTGCTTTGCTGGGGTGGCCGAAACAACATCCCACAGTTTATGTTCCCACAGTTCTGGAGGTGGAAGTTCAAGATCAAGGTGCCGGCAGGGTTGGTTTGCTGGAGGCCCACAGGGAAGGGCTCTGTCCCAGGCCTCTCTCCCTGGCTTGGAGATGACCACCCTCTTGAATCAGGGCCTTCCTTCACACCGCGCCGCCCCCTGGTGGTCAGCACACGTCATAGCGTGTGATCGAACTCCTGGACCTCACGGTCGAACTCCCGAGCAGACACTTTGCATACTAGCCTTTTATACATATAGATGGCCTGGCAGGATCCTTAAAATGATGCCTGCTAGCGAAGTCCATTGCTAGAGCCCCTGAGGACGCGCTGACCGCGGGAGGTGTCACAGCAGTGTCTGCGGGCAGGCCCGGCTGTTTTCCTGCCCTGCGGTTTTGGCACCAAGCTGGACACGCAGGGCAGCCCGAATGCTCGCGCTCTGATGCAGTATTTCGACCTGAAGGCCTCAGCACTTATCCGGACTGGAGATGATTCGGGACCTGTGCGCCGGGCAGCTGGAGGGGGCCGACATCGGCTCCACGGAGATCACGTTCACTCCCGGGAAGATCCAAGGGGGGAGCCACACGGCGGACACCAAGACGGCCGGGTGCGTGGCTCTCCCTCCCCCCGCGGCCAGGCTCTGGCGTTAGATCCGGGTTCCCACGCAGGTCCCACCCGCACCAGGCACCTGGCCGAGCCCTCCGAGTTTCCCTTCCTCACTTTCCTGTAAACCTCTTTACTGGTTAAGGTGTCACGTACGTATCCTGTTCCCCCACTCATGCCCTCGTTGTTACCTTCGAGGGGTTGAGACTCTGAGGTGTGGAATTGTTCCTTCGTCGCAGCGGTGGCTGCAGCTGGGATTTCCTCCCGTGTACAGTGTAGCACCCTTGTTTCCCTGCTTCTCATCAGTGGAAACCGCACGTGTGAACACCACGGTGCTCCTCTGCCTGGCGTGTCCGTCGTGCTTGCCTCACGCCGATGACAAGCCCCGTTCCGCTGCCTTTAGTCTGGGCACGAACTCGGTTTTCCTTCTCTCTCATCCCACCTACACTGTGTCTTTAAGACGGAGGGTTTCGTCATTCAGTCACCGGAATGGTTTTTACCTTCAGCCTCGAGGGCGTGCACCTGCCGGCCCAGCGCCGGCGATGGGTCAGGGTCCGGGTCACCTGCTGCCAGCTAAGCCCGCTCTGCCTTCCCCTCAGGAGCGTGTGCCTCTTGCTGCAGGTGTCTCTGCCCTGCGTCCTGTTCGCCGCCGCGCCCTCCGACCTGCGCCTGCGGGGCGGCACCAACGCCGAGATGGCCCCGCAGATCGACTACACGGCCATGGTGAGGGCCCCCGGGGCGGGCACCCCGCATGCCCGTCCCTCCCAGTGCCCGGAGCGGTTTGTGTGCATTCCCGCGTGTTTCTTCACGGCGGGCTTAAGCTCGCCTTACAGTTAGTGCTGTGGCCTAGGTGTGTTCCCGGTGAACCCCCTAAAAACCTCAAGTGTCACGATGATACGAATTCTCTTACTTATTATGCATTCAGCCCGGGTCTTAGGATTTGGAAGGGGAAAACTCAAAGCCATAGTGAAATGCCACGCTTGAACAGTGCTGCGAGGAGGTGGAGAGAGCCGAACCCCGTGCCCTGTCGGTGGGAACCCAATGTGGTACAGCCACCGTGGGAAGCAACATGGAGTTCCCACAAAGAATTAAAAATAAAATGACGGCCTGACCCAGTCATCCCACTTCTGGGATCTGTCCAAGGGGATTGATAAATGAAGATCTCCGAGAGAGGTTGTGTTCATATAGTACTATTTATAATAGCCAGAACGTGGAAGCAACCTCAATGTGGGTTACGTTAAAAAAAAGTGAGAAGGTGGAGGACGATCCTGTTCAGCAGAAACCCCCCGGTTCCTCCCGGTGCGTGCGAGGGAGCGGGCAGGAGGCGGCGGCCTCGGGCAAAGCGGGCGTCGGGGTCAAGGACCGTTTTTATTTTCATGACACAGACCGCGCAGCCCTGGCGCATTGGATGTTCACTTTGACTCTCAGCTCCATGCCCCTTTTCATTGGAAAACGAGCCAGCCTTCACAGCGGGTGCCACTGACCCTCGTTCCTGGCTCGTCTCCGTGCGGAGCACTCGTCGTGTCTGACAAATGCACTCGTGGAATCGGTGACTGTTGGTTGTTAAGGCAACAATGCTCTCATGTTCCAGGTTTTCAAGCCAATTGCTGAGAAGTTTGGTTTCACGTTCAGCTGTGACATTAAGATGAGGTAAGCGGCTTGCTTCGTGGCGGCCTGACCCCCCGCACGGCAATAGCGTTGGCGGGTTAGACGGAGAGGGCGGCGGCGGCGCCCCCCGGCTGGTTTCCCGCAGGAGGCGGCTGGGCGCTGTGTGCAGCAGCAGGGGCCTGGGCCCGGGATCCGCTCGTGTGCGGGCGGGCGGGGTTCAGCGGGATTCCGCTCTGAGGCAGCACAGACCTCATGGCGACGCGGCCGTCTAAGCGGCAGGCCCGGGGCCGGGGGGGGGGGGGGGGGGGGGGGTGGTGGTGGTGAAGGGGGGTGGGTGGGGGGGCTGTCGTTCCCACGTGGTGGCGGGGAAACGTGGAGCTTTCTGTGCGGCGCAGTCAGGGGGTGGGTGCGTGCCGCGCTGTTTTGACGGGCGGTCTAAGCGGCAGGCCCGGGGGTGGGGGGGGGGGGGGGGGGGGGGCTGTCGTTCCCAGGCGGTGGCGGGGAAACGTGGAGCTTTCTGGGCGGCGCAGTCGGGTGGTGAGTGCGTGCCGCGCTGTTTTCCAGGGGCTACTACCCAAAAGGGGGCGGCGAGGTGGTTGTCCGGGTGCCTCCCGTCAAACAGCTGACCCCCGTCACCCTCACCGAGCGCGGCGCCGTGACCAAGATCTCCGGGAGGGCCTTCGTGGCCGGCGCTCTGCCGTTCAAGGTGAGTCGTCCGTCTTTAAAAGGTGTTGTTGTTCTTTACTCTTTTCAGAAAGGAACGGAGAGGGCGAGAGAGAGAGAAGCATCAACGATGAGAGAGAGCCATTGATCTAAAGCAAGTCGCCCAGGTGTTCTTGGCAGTGTGTGATGTCCTGATAAGTATTCTAGCAACTAAACTTGGAAATTATTAGAATTAATTTTAAAAAATGTTTTGCCTTAAAAAGTTTTTTCCTTACAATTCCGTGCCCTCTACTCAGGCAAGTCAGGCCTTTCTGTAACGCACGTGAAGGTTGCTTGTCTCGAGGGTGTGAAGACAGTTGTCCCAGTCTGCATGAACGTGGTTCGCTCTGCGCCTCTGTTTCGCCCAATCAGGTGGCGAAGGAGATGGCGGCGGCGGCCGTGCGCTGCCTGCGGAAGGAGTTCCGGGACCTGTACCTGAACGTCCAGCCGGTCCAGGAGCCCCGGGACCGCGCCTTCGGCAACGGCAGCGGCATCATGTGCGGCTCCGGGCCCCCCCCCCCCCCCCCCCCCCCCGCCCCGCCCTGGGCTGATGGTCTCGCTGACACGGGAGATGGGAGGGCGGTTCGTGTGTAGCTTCTGTTGAGGTTTATAGTTTTAGGAAGATCGGTTTTAAAGGGCATTGACACCTGAAACAGCTGTGCAGTGAATGAAGACGGTCATTTTATTCCGGATTTTTTTCTGAGGATGGTTTGCCTTTATCGCATTGTCTGCATGCTGAACTTCACTGCTGACACTCATCAGAAGTTGGCCTTTGAGGCTGATTTGAGAGAAATACTTCCGGTTGCTTCCCTGTACCTCTGTGTGAAGTCAGTTTACAAACGAGTATTAGATATGGCCAAGATATTTTAGAAAAGAAATAGAGCCCTAGCTGGTTGGCTCAGTGGATAGAGCGTCGGCCTGCGGACTGAGAGGTCCCGGGCTCGATTCTGGTCAAGGGCACGTACCTTGGGTGCAGGCTCCTCCCCGGCCTGGGCCCCTCCCTGGCCGAGCCCTGGTCGGGGAGCGTGCAGGAAGCAGCCAGTCGATGTGTTTCTCTCACATCGATGTTTCTCTCTGTCTTTCCCTCTCTCTAAAAAAGCAATGGACAAATACCCTCCTGTGAGGATTTAAAAAAAAGAAAGAATTAGAAATATAACTACTCTATTGAGCTAATAGGAGTTAGTGATTCGAGTGTCATAAAAATGCTTGTTTGAGGTGTAAAAGTCTCTTTTGTGGGTATTTAAATGTTAAGAGTTCCCGTTAAAGGGGTCAGAGTAAGTGCGTGTCCAGAATGGTAACACTGTCTGAACCTAAAACAAGGCCGAGCATCTCTGTGCAGAGACCTTCCCGTCTAAGATCTCCCTCCACCGCTTACGGCACAGCGTGGCTTCCCGGGGGGCTCTCCCCACGGGGGCGGGTGGGCCTCGCGGGTGAGGGGCCCCGCGCCTCCCTGAGGATGGAGAGCGCCAGGCACGCCGTTCTCCGCGTGGAGAGCTCACGTTCGCCGCGGCCCAGCCAGACGATGCTCCCCGCCGGCCAGCGGGCCTGTGCACCGGTGGCGAGTGCGGCTGGGGTGTGGGGGGCTCAGGCACTCACCCTTCTCTCTTCTCTGCAGCATTGTTGCTGAGACGTCCACGGGCTGCCTGCTGGCGGGGTCGGCGCTGGGCAAACGAGGTACGGACGGAGGGGTCCCCGGTGCCCAGCGCCGGTTAAACTCTACCTCTCTGTCGGGAGGAGTGATGGGTGTCAGGCTGAGAAGGAGCCGGTTGGCTGGTTCTGTTTAGAGTCCATCGCATTTGCAGTCTTTCCCCGGCTTTACGCCTTGAGAGGTTTCACACCCAGAGAAGAGCTGCAGGGCTGGTGAGGGCCCCTACCCCATTCTCACTGGCCCACCGTCCTGAGCATCGAGCTGCAGGATCGCTGAAGGCGGCAGCATCACAGCACCGTCCTTACGCCCGAGAACGTGTCTGCCGCCCACAGACACGCCCAGCATCCTCCGAAGCCTCTCGGTGCAAAGTGGGGTTTTCAAAAATACATTTTTATTGATGTCAGAGAGGAAGGGAGAGAGAGAGAGAGAGAGAGAGAGAGAGAGAGAGAGAGAGAGAAAGATCAATGATGAGAGAATCATTGATCAGCTGCCTCCTGCACGCACCCCACTGGGTATCTAGCCTGCAACCTGACCCAATTATTGAACTGTGACCTCCTGGTTCATAGGTCAGCGCTTAACCACGGAGCCACTCAGGCTGGGGGGGGGGGGGGGGTGTTCTTTTTTCTTATTTTTTTAAGCACAGACAGCGTTTGGTCATCATGTCTGTTGAGTTTCTTTTTACTACAGAATAGTCTCTTCTTTTCCCCCTCCTCTTGTGATGTGGACATTTTAGAAAGTCCAGACCATTTTCTCCTAAGATGTCCCACCCTTTGGGTCTGCTTGACCGTCTCTCGTGCTGAGACAGTCTGACACCCAGTGCTCAGGAGGTCGCACACACGGGAAGCACCTGTCCTGAAAGCCGCCCTAACGCGCTGAGGCCCGGAAAATGTCGCATCCGTGCGGGCGGGCGGGGTCTCCAAAGCCACGTTCCTGCCTCCGGGCTAACGCAGTTTCTCGCCGTGCCCTCTAGGTGTCAGCGCGGACAAGGTTGGCATCGACGCGGCCGAGATGCTGCTGGCGAACCTGCGGCAGGGCGGGGCGGTGGACGAGTACCTGCAGGACCAGGTGACCGCTCCGGGGACACGCCCGGGGCCTGTGGGGTTTGGACGCTTGGCAGCTGCGCCGAGTGCACATTTTAATGCTGACCTCCAGGCCCCGAGGGCGTGGCCTGGTTGCATGAGTCGTTAAAGTATTAGCCAGTGTGTGAGCTGTTTCTCCTTTCTTCCTTTTCCAAAAGCTGATCATTTTCATGGCCCTGGCCAACGGCGTCTCCAGGATAAAAACGGGACCCGTGACCCTCCACACGCAGACGGCCATCCATTTTGCCGAACAGCTAGCAAAGGTGAGCATCCCGTCAGAAGCAGCAACTGCTTTTTATTAGAGCCGATGTGGGGTCAGATTTTAAGAAACAGAAACCTAGTTGTCTATAAATTCTACATTATTTTATAAAGCTACATGATAAAGACTGTAGTAAAGAGGACATGGGCTGCATGTTCCTGAAAAAGGCAGAAAACAAAGCTGTGTGCATTAACCTTAAAAAAAGCAGAGAACCAACTGTAAGAGAGGAGAAAAATACGTAAATGCTTCATTTTTTAAAAAGTTATGAAATTAAAAGGTGTTTGATGTGAACCGCCCATTAGTTAGGCTTATGGTGTTTCTTCTCACCCACGCACTGAGCCCTCCCTGGTTTCAGGCCAAGTTCACGGTGAAGAAGTCCGAGGAGGAAGGAGACGCCTCCAGAGACGCCTACATCATCGAGTGCCAGGGGATCGCCATGACGAACCCCCACCTGTAGGGGCTCCGCCTGGGGAAGCACCTGTGTCACACCCTGTGTCACCCACCCCGAGGGACGCCGCCCGGGGCCCTGAGAAAGGACCCCCGTACGCTCCAGGCCGGGTGCGGAGTGTCTGGACCTGCGGGGACCGCGCCGTCAGTCCGTCTGACCGTGTGTCCGGGGCATGTGGGCCGGAGCTGTCCACAGGCAGGTGTCTGACCGCTGGGACCGGGGGAGTGTGGTATAAAGTGTTCTGTTCTCCGAGCCACGTGCTTGTCTTTCTTACGTGATGAGTGAAGTCGGGGTGTTGGGCAGCTGGGACACCTGCGGGGTCTGACCGCTCCCCACTCACGCCCTTGTTGTGCCATCGACTCCGTGAGCCTCTCATCCTAACCACGCACCCGCTCCCTCGCCGGCCCGGTGACATGCCGGCTGGTGATGACCTGTGTGCTGTGACCCCGAACAAGGAGAAGTGCGGGACATGCCCGGCTGTCCTTGTCCCGCTCGCAGGACGCGCTGGCCGCGGGTCAGACCTGGCGTGCCTCTCTCCGCACGGCCTCTCAGCCTCGCCGCGCCCACACTGCTTGTCTTTCTTACGTGATGAGTGAAGTCGGGGTGTTGGGCAGCCAGGACACCTGCGGGGTCTGACCGCTCCCCGCTCACACCCTCTCCTAACCACGCACCCGCTCCCTCGCCGGCCCGGTGACATGCCGGCTGGTGATGACCTGTGTGCTGTGACCCCGGCTGCTCCCACACTGCGTTCCCCCTGCCCCGTGGGCACCGGTTTGGACCTGAGCTAAAGGGCTGACTGTGCTCTGCGAAGGGATGCGTTAAAACTCGGTTCTGTCCAGG
>NW_023425523.1:2039724-2144724 GCF_014108245.1 Pipistrellus kuhlii
AGAACAGATGCCGAACGGGCCCCCCAACACGTTTGAAAGACACCCGAACGGGCTCCCGCCGACCTGACTGCAGCCCGGAGCCCACCCAGGGATGCTGACGAGGACACAGAAATATCCCAATATGTGGGGAGAGCCATGGTGCCTGGCATCCAACCAGAGACCGCGGGGCAATCCCTGCTGCAGGACGGAGTCCCCGTCATTCTAAGGAAGCTGCCTGTGTCTGTGCGAAAGGCAAAAGGCACAGAGCCAAGCAGAACACCCCTTGGAGCTGGATTCAAACTGGGGACCGGCCAGGGGGCAGTGGGCAGCGGCGGGCGTGGGAGAGCCGGTGCGGGCTCCGGGCGGCGGTGTCTGTTTACCAGCTCCGTCTCCGCGGCGCGAGCTGGGGACTGGGGACTCCTCCGTCGCGCGCCTCGGAAACACCACGCAATCCCCGGATGCGGTTGCATCACTTTTCGGGGCTCCTATGGAACTAGGCGATGCTCCCCTGGAAATCCCGCCTGCTGAGCTCGGTGATTCCCGGGGGCTGCCAGAGCGCAGTTCAGCTCCTCTGCACGTAATGGCCGCAGGTCCGCTGCCTGTGCATGGGATTTCCCGGCGGCTGCGGGGTCTGAGCTGCTGTCACCGGCTGCGCGGGGACTCCCGGGACCAGCCCTCACCCCCACTGGGAGTCTGCGGCCGGGGATCCGCTGCAGCTGGGAATCTGCCACCGGGATCTGCCACCGGGATCTGCCACCGGGATCTGTGGCCGGGGATCTGGGGCCTCTCTCACTGGCCTACTCGGCCGGTCCTCGGTCCTCGCTGGGCCCTCGGCGCGCTGCCGCCCGGGGGTAATCAGGTGTCGGGCCTGGGGCTCCGCGCCCTGGAGTCTGTGGAAAGGGTGCCCCCGCCTCCGCCTCCGGGGCCCGGCCCCGCCTGTCGCAGCGGTCCCCGTTTCCCCGTCAGCGGTGATGTGCGATCCGTCCGCCTCCTCTGCACGCGGACGGGGTCAGTGAGGAAACCTAACCGCCCGTGGAGTTGTCAAGCACGGCGGTCGGCAAACTCCTTAGTCAGCAGAGCCACACGTCAGCAGGACAGTGATGGACCTTTCTTTGGAGAGCCACATCTTTTAACTTAAACAAAATTCTCCTAACGCCACCTCTTCCACAGAGACTCGCCCAGGCCGTGGTGTTCTGTGGGAGAGCCACCCTCACGGGGCCAAAGAGCAGCATGTGGCTCGCGAGCCGCGGCTTGCCGACCCCTGGTCTAACAACACAAAAAAGCTGGAGTGTGTTCATTCACTCATCGTCCATCCATGCACTCATTCACTCACTGTCCATGGCGCGCCAGGCGCTGAACACACTTAGGAGAAATGACATTGTCCATCTTTAACGGAGCTGAATGAACGGCGAGGGAGGAAGTCACGGTAAGGCAGCCTTTTCCACTTGTGGTTTCTGTATCAGTTAGCTACACAGTGGACGTAGCTGATGGGACATTTAGGCGCGAGTGATATGACAAAGATGGTGTGTCCTGAGCACAGCTACTCCTGGGTCTGGCACAGAGGCCCTGGGCAGTTCTGGAGATAGCATGAATGTCACAGCCTAGAGCACATGTGTCAAACACAAGGCCCGCGGGCCAAATCCGTCCCGCCAGGCCTTGCAATGTGGCCCGCACCGCCACTGTCATCACTGCACTCCGCTGCGTTTCCATCACAATGACAGTTTATGACTGTTCAGTAAACCATTCGGCCCGAGATTTAGGCTGGATTTTAGATTTTGGCTCCTTCTCTGATTGAGTTCGACACCCCTAGCCTAGAGGATGGACGTGCTGGTTAGGCGTCAGCGCTGCTATCGAGTCTAAGATGGCGGAATCCCTGGCCAGTGTCCCCGTCCGTCCTCGTGTTTCTGAGAGCAACCGCCGTGAAAGCTCCCGTTAGCCCGGTGCTGATGGTCACAACCAATGGCTGGCATTGATTAGGATCAGCTCTGAGCCTGGTGGTGATGGTCACAACCAATGGCTGGCATTGATTAGGGTCAGTGCTCTGAGCTTGGTGGTGATGGTCATAACCAATGGCTGGCACTGATTAAGGTCAGTGCTCTGAGCCTGGTGGTGATGGTCACAACCAATGGCTGGCATTGATTAGGATCAGCTCCCTGAGCCTGGTGCTGATGGTCACAACCAATGGCTGGCATTGATTAGGGTCAGTGCTCTGAGCCTGGTGGTGATGGTCACAACCAATGGCTGGCATTGATTAGGATCAGCTCTGAGCCTGGTGGTGATGGTCACAACCAATGGCTGGCATTGATTAGGATCAGCCTCCTCTACAAATGGGGCAGCGTGCCCAGGGCATCATTGCTGCTGAGTGGCAGAGCTGGGAGTTGAACCCAGGGAGTCCGCCCTCCGCTCTTCGCCAGCACAGACGGGACATCTCTGGCCCAGAGGCCGCTGGTCCTCAGCTCTCACAGGCGCCTCAGGGACCCCGCAGGCCCCGGCGCCCTCGGCCTTCCTGCCGCACACCGGGCTTCCTCCGAGCCTCTGGTGGTTCGAGCGGAACTCTGGGACCAGGCTGCGCGGTGAGCCAGGCTGGCGTCTTCCGAAGGCCAGGCCTTGCGCTCTGTCATCCATACCCGTCCTCGCCGTGCGACGCCTGCACACCTAGCCGGTAACGCGATGCGGCCGCGGCCGGCAATCTAGCCGATCGGAGGAAACCGGACCCGGCCTGCCCATGCGATAGGGCAGTCCTCGCCGTCTTCTCACCCGGCCGCCCCGGCCCCTGCCGCCAGGAGGATGAGACGGTGACTCGGAATATGTGGGGTCCCTACAGCCCAGGCGGGTATCCCTACGCAGAAGAGGAAGTATGGGCCCCACAGATCGCAGGTCAGTGTCCGGGGTGTGTGTGTGTGAGTGTGTGTGTGTGTCTGTGTGTGTGTGCGTCTGTGTGTGTGTGTGTGTGTGTGTGTGTGTGTGTGAATGTGTGTGTCCCCGGCCCTCCGGAGCCTGGTGTGTGAGTGTGTCTGTGTGTGAGTGTGAGTGTGTGTATGTGTGTGAGTGTGTGTCTGTGTGTGAGTGTGTGTGTGTGTGTGTGTGTGTGTGTGTGTGAGTGTGTGTGAGTGTGTGTGAGAGAGTGTGTGTGTGTGAGTGTGTGTGTGTGTGAGTGTGTGTGTGAGTGTGTGTGTGTGTGTGAGTATGAGAGTGTGTGTGTGAGTGTGTGTGTGTGTGTGTGTCTGTGTGTGAGTGTGAGTGTGTGTGTGTGTGTGTGCACGCTGTGGGCCCAGAGGGTCTGAAAGGATTGCTCTGTGTGTGCACCCATAGGCCTGGCTGCTCCGTTCCCAGGTCTGGGTGGGGTGGGAGGGGGGGGGGAGATGGGTGGTCCGGGCATCTCTCACGGGCCCTGGTGGTTCTTCACAAAGAGTAACGCCCATAGACTCTGTCCCATTGGCTGACTCCGGGCCCGTGACAGCTTCTAGTCACGGGTCAGAGGTCAAGGTTGGTCGTCTCTTTTATGATCGCTGTGTCGGAGCTGCTGTCATGGAAAGGGGAGGCGGGCAGGCGGCTTCTGTGGGTGAGTCCTGTCCCCTGCTGACTGCCCACCGTGTGCCTCCTCTCTCCCGCGTGACTGACTCAGCGGGCCGCGTCAGCGCTACTTCATCTGTCGCCTCTCTGAACTGCTGGGATGGCTGCCTGGCGCTATTTTTTTTCTTGTCCTTTAAACGTTAAAGACAGGGCATTACCTTCCAGTGAAGGCCAGCGCAGTGCCAACAGCAGCTGCCCTTTGCTGACTGCAGTTGCCAGGCGCGGCCAGACGGCCCAGAATGCTGTCCTTCACTGCACTGCCCCTCACTGCGCTGCCCCTCACTGCACTGCCCCTCACTGCACTGCCCCTCACTGCACTGCGCCTCACTGCACTGCCCCTCACTGCACTGCGCCTCACTGCACTGCCCCTCACTGCGCTGCCCCTCACTGCGCTGCCCCTCACTGCGCTGCCCCTCACTGCACTGCCCCTCACTGCACTGCGCCTCACTGCCCTGCACCTCACTGCCCTGCCCCTCACTGCACTGCCCCTCACTGCGCTGCCCCTCACTGCGCTGCCCCTCACTGCACTGCCCCCACTGCGCTGCCCCTCACTGCGCTGCGCCTCACTGCGCTGCCCCTCACTGCGCTGCCCCTCACTGCGCTGCCCCTCACTGCGCTGCCCCTCACTGCGCTGCCCCTCACTGCACTGGCTCCCACGGCGCCGAGGAGCAGAGTGGTGCTTACGTTAAGTAGCGGAGTCGGGAAGAGAGCAGCGAGGCGGGCCCGGGCTGGTGTGGCTCAGGGGTTGTGCGCTGACCTAGGAACCAGGAGGTCACGGTTCCAGTCCCGGTCAGGGCTCAGGCACGGGTTGTGGGCGTGACCCCCAGTGTGGGGCGTGCAGAGGCAGCCGATCCGTGATTCTCCTTCATCACTGATGTTTCTGTCTCTTTCTCTCCCCCTCCCTTCCTGTATGAAATCAGTAAAAATATATTTAAGAGAGAGAGAGAGAGAGAGAAAGAGAGAGAGAGAGAGAGAGAGAGAGCAAGCAGCCAGGCTGGGATTTGAACCCAGGTCGGCGGACACCAGGTCCGGCTGATTAGCCAGTTTCCGGCTCCGGGCGGGCCTGAAGGCGGGCAGAGCACGGAGTGGCCGGGCCAGCGGAGAAGGAACAGAACGGGGTGGTGATGGGCACTTGCTCCTGGGACACCCACTGGGCGTTTGTTTCCGATCCCTCTCCGCCAGGCCCTGCTTCTGAGGCTCGCAGCCGGCCTCACAGGGCAGACTGCTCTGCAGAGCCCGGCCCCTTCCCGGGCGGACAGCACAGTCCTCCGGGTTTCCCTCGGGGGCGCGCACGGAACACGTCTTCCCGGCATCGCCGGGCTCAGCTGCACCAGGCACACTCCCCGGGGCAAACAGCGGCTCCTGCCGCCACCGGATCAGAGGAGGAAAGGCCGAGTTACCATTTCCTCCCCAACGTCTGCCTTGCGAGGGCCGTTTCTCGGTAGAAAGCTGTGCACAGACCATACACGTTAAGGGTAAAACAGGAAATGCAGATTCTTCTCGGATGCTTTCCGACACTTCCAGACTCTCGCCTGCTTTGATTCAGCCCTCCTGCCTGTAAAAACCTCACCGGCGACCCCTGCAAGAGAAGGTCGGTGCAGCGAGGGAAGCTGCTCACTCACCGTCACTGTCGGGGTGACCTGTGCGAAGGCGCTTCAGGTCACCTTGTTATTTCCTCCTTCCACCCACTGGGGGGCTTTTTTTTTTTTTTTTCAGAGAGAAAGGGAGGAGGATAGGGAATAGAAACATCAATGAGAGAGAAACATCGATCAGCTGCCTCCTGCACGCTCCCTCCTGGGGATATGCCCGCAACCAAGGTACATGCCCTTTTGACCGGAATCGAACCTGGGACCCTTCAGTCTGCAGGCCGACGCTCTATCCACTGAGCCACACCGGTCAGGGCTTTTTTCTTGTCCTTTACAAGTTTTAGCCAGGACAACGTCATCTCCTTGTGCAGAGGATGCAGCTGAGTGGAGAGAGGCTTGGGAGCGAGCTCAGATCTCACAGACGTAAGCCCGGTCCTAGGTCTCACGTCCAAGGCGGGCATTTCCGTGTCGCCTCAGCAGGGGCGACTCCACGAGTGCGTTGACGCTTTCTCTTCCTCGGCTAATGGTCCGATGGCTCTGCTTTCCAACCCAGCATAGACTTCCGGCTTAAAAAAACCCTACAACACAGAATAAGCCTCACTCCCTCCATAGGGGAGCTGAGGCCTCAGGAGCCGGGCTGTGTTTGTGACATCCCCACGCCTCCTCCGGGAGCAGCTCCCGTTGTGTCCGGCTTCACGCCGATGACTCATCGCCCAGACAGGCGGCACCTTTTCAGGGAAGGGATTTGTCCGGGATTTATGGAGGGCACGGCGCCCTCTGAGAGGAGGCCTCCTGCCGTCTGGCGGGGGCGGTGGCCCTGGCCGAGGGCCTTTCTGGCAGACGTTAGTGTGCTCGGTGCCCCAGTGAGAGGTCTGAGGGCACAGGAGAGGGAATGCTGAGTTGGACAGAGGTGTCCTTTGCGCGGGCCACGGGGGTTTGGGCAGGTGGGGGCGCTGGGAAGGGTGTTGGGGAGCTTCCGTGGCGTCAGAGAGGGCCGGAGCGCCGAGCCCCGTCCCCACACCTCGCCTCTGCCTCGCTCCCTCTGGGCTGTTCCTGGTTTGTGTCCTTGATTTAAAAATGGGCAAAAGTCAGTACAATGTTTTCCCAAGGCCTGTGAGCTATTCTGGCAAACGGGGAGGCCTGGGAGGAGGTGTGGGAAGGCCTGATCCGGAGCTGGACGGTCAGAAGTGCAGGCCCCCCCCCTCCCGGGCCTTGTGCCGGCATGGGAAGTAGGCCCAGCCCCAGGGGACAGGCCCGTGGGGTCTGCACCCGCCCCCCACCGCCCCAGGGGAGAGTCGGAATTTGACTGGATTGTAGGGCGCCCGGTCGGTACCCCCTGGGAGACGGAGCGCTGCCTGGTGTGAAAGCCCACAGCGTGGTGTCCGAGGGGCCGTGAGCAGAGACAGGAGAGAGGCTCCCGGTGACATTCTGCCCTCGGAGGGCACCCGCCTGCCGTGCGGCCGCTGGTCCCGGAGGAGGTGAGGGTCTAAGGTGCCGTTCCCGCTGTGGTTTCTGATGACACGGCCTCCAGCCCGGTGGGTGTGACCTTGGCAGCCTTTCCGGAATGCTCCGCGGCCCGGGCCCACGGCTTCCCCGCCGGCTCCCCGTCACCCCGGCCCTCCGCCTCCTCCCTGCGGAGCCGCTGGCCTCCCCGCTCCCTCTCGCTGCCCGGTTCTCGATGAGAACCTAGCGCAGTGCCAGGCGCAGAGTGGACAGCCACGGCTCGCCGGGCGCAGGGGGCACAGGGAGAAAGCACACGGCGATTGCGTGGCACGGAACCAACCGCGGTGAGGGGGAGAGGCGCTTCACCGGAGACACACGCTGTAGGACACGCGGCAGGCACTTTTGTGTGTGTGCACGCTGGGTTATTCCTACGAGGTCTTTGAACTTGTTGCGTGTCCTGCCTGAACACGTTCAGAGTCTGCCTTGGGTCTCAGCTGAAGGACAGAGCGCCTCCTGCAGGCGGGCCTGGCACAGGGAAAGCCGTTCTCCCCACGGGGGTCCACACGGGCACGTGTCTAGGGGTGAGTGAGGGCGGGGAGAACAGCCTGCAGGGATCTGTCAATGACGGCGCGGCACCCTGCGATGGAGAAACCCCCGTCCTCAGATTGACTGGATCACTCCTGCCCGGCGTCCCTGCCTGGGAGCCGGCCCCAGGAACCGGGAGTTCCACGGGGGCATCCGGGGTTTCCATGGGAACTGCGGGAACGACATCGGTGCCCCAGGCTTCTGGAACAGACCGAGCAAAGGCAGGCGAGCCAGAGCAGGGCCATTTGGGGGCTCCCTGAGGACTCTTGCAGGCGGGGGAGGAGGGGGGAGGTCGTTGCCCTCCCCCGCCATCCCCCCACCCCCCCCGTCATACTCCGGAGGCAGCGCCATGGCCACAGGCAATCCGGAATGAAGGGCGGCGCCCTTTCACCCTGGAGCTGTCCTCAGCGGATAAAACGAGCGGCTCCGTGTGTGCTGTGTGATGTGGTGAAGTGGGAGGAAGCTAAGAACAATACCTGCCTTCAAATAGGCACGATAAGGGGAAGATCGTGAAAATCGTATTTTGGAAATAATTTAGTATCTACCGTAGGCTTTTATATCAATAACACATTTTTGTGTACAATGGCATGACAACATGGCACACTTCTTCAATTCGACTATTATTCCTACGCGCTAGAAATTATTATAATTCCTGCTTAACGGCAGGGCAAACGGTCTAAGATAATGCGTGCCATTGGCGACAGAGCGATGCCTGAAACACGGGAACTAACTGATGTCCCAGGTCCCGCCTGGTTCCTGCTGTCTCTCCTCTGGTTTGGAATTCTTTTTAAAAAAATATATTTTATTGGTTATTTTACAGAGAGGATGGGAGAGGGATAGAGAGCTAGAAACATCGATGAGAGAGAAACATCTTTCAGCTGCCTCCTGCACACCTCCCGCTGGGGATGTGCCCGCAACCAAGGTACATGGCCATGATTGGAACCGAACCTGGGACCCTTCAGTCTGCAGGCCGACGCTCTATCCACTAAGCCACACCGGTTAGGGCTGGTTTGGAACTCTTAAAGGCATGGGTGATTAGAGGGGTGCAGAGTGAGGTGGGGGTAGGCCCAGGTCTTAGCATAGTGGGTGGCTGCTTCACCAGCCACACTGTCTTTGTATTTTTGGTATTCTTCTTGTAAGTGTCACTATTTCTTGTATGTCTATTGTACCCAAAACTGCTTTACATGGCTCCTGGCATCAGGCAGGGAGTTAATTCTCAAACATCCAAGCAATCGAAATGACCTTGTGTTTCCAATTCCCCAGCAGTGCAGGCTTCTGCAGTCCTGGCTTCCGAGTTAAACTGAAAATTACTTTTAGAGAGAATTCAGAGTATGTGTGCTATGTTTTCTTCTACTTGTTTGGGTCCCAGGATGATGACACGAACTAGAAGTGCATGTTCTAAGGATACGTTCTGAGAAACGTTATTTGAAACAGATACAAGATGTAAATATCACAGCTGCCAGGCCTTGGGCCATCTGGGCTGCCTTTTTCTTGAAAGAAGATATTTTCTTACAGGGAAGTAATACAATTAGTATTTTATGTTTTGTATGGCTTTGGTTCCCATCTGAATCTCCCCTCACTGCTTTCTTCTGATATCAGAGCTGGCGGCCAGGCCACCACCGGCCTACGTTCGCTCTGGGACACACTCTGAGGGATATAGACAAATCGAGAAGAGAATGACCGGACAGCAAGGGGGCCGTGGGGTTTAAGAAAAGGCTGAAAAAAAGTGTGTGTGTGGGAAGGACCTAATCTGGGAAAGACTAAGAGGAAGAAGTGGTCTGAGAGAACTCTCTCTCTCTCTCTCTCTCTCTCTCTCTCTCTCTATATATATATATATATATATATATATGTATATATATATATAATTTTTTTTTTTCAAAGAGGAAGGAGGAGAGAGAGATAGAAACATCCATGATGAGAGAGAACCATTGATTGACTGCCTCCTGCACATCCCACGCTGGGGACTGAGCTCACAGCCCAGACACGTTCCCTGACCGGGAATGGAACCGAGACCTCCTGGCTCACCCGTCGATGCCCAGCCCTTGCATTTCAGAGGGGTCGTTATGTTCCCGAGTGACTAAGGGCGATCAGGACAGCCGCGAGGGGCAGGGTTGGAACCGGGTGGCGGCGTATTTCGGAGCTGCCTTCAGCTCTGGCTTTCCCCGCTCTGCTGCTCGCAAGCAAAGGCCGGGCCTGCTCTCTGGCGGCAGCACTCACAGGACATCTGCAGCGTTAGACGGAATGCTGTTCTTTACAGCCACTCCTCTGCTATTCCATTTCTGTGAATAACACTGGCTCCCTCTCCTGCAGGCGAGTGACATCTTGTTCTCTCCGTATTTCCTTTGTGTGAGACACTTTGTTTGTTTGAAAGCAGAGTCCTAACTTTTACATGAAGTTGGGTGATTGGAAAGGAGCGTCTCCCATGATCCTCCTCCACGGACAGCGAAATCAGGGCTTTATTATGAAACTACAACCAGTGGGAACTCTGACCTCATAGTTGGGAGAATAGTGTTTGTGATCTCGTTAGAACCTTGACACGGAGTGTGCTGTGTGCACTGCGCCCATTTTTCCTGCGGGCTTTTCTGTGCATGTATGAAGGTTCTGCAGATTTTGCCCGAGAGCTTGGATTATACAGACAATCACTTTTTTTTTTTAAACTTAAGGTTCTTTGAAATGAATATTACACCTTCAAAAATGTCATTCTAATGCTCCTATTGTACGTGTGCTAAGGAAAAATAAACCGCTTCATTTTGAGGGCTCAATTGGAAGGACATGTCTATTTGTTTAGGCCGTGATTCACTCCTCATGACCCGAATTTCTAAGCGAGAGAATTACAGGAAGAACATGTTTCTGTAAACTCAATTTAAGAAGTAACAAAAGGGTGTTCAAGGAAGTCTGCCTTCTCTGAGGGCCTAGAGTTGAGTTCTTTTCATCAGACCGCTTCCTTTGAGAAATGCGGAGTGCGCATTGAATGAGAACCCCACCTTCTTTTCCTGATGCAGTATTTCTGATACAAAACGGGGGTGAAAAACTCTTCGGGAATTTGGTCAGCGAATTCAGATTCTGCCTGACTTCAAACGGCAGATCTGGATACAGCTCTCCATGGATGAATTCGTTTAGCCTTTTCATCAAGGCGGGCAGGTTGGTTGAGACGTGGGAGCGCTTGGCTTTTCCATATACACATCTCAGCGGGGATTTTTCAGGAACTTTGAATTGAATTGGCCCACGTGCTTGTTGACACCAAGATTTGGGGGACTCAACAGCAGGCAAAATGCAACTGATTGTGTGACTGTGGACCATGGTGCTCAAGGGATGTTTCCATTCTCGGAGCTCAGAGCCAGGGGCCCCTGGCCCTAAAACAGGGAATGCGCCTCAGCGGAGTGGAACCAGCCTCACAATGCCTCCTTTTCAGGAGGCTCACATTTAAAAAAACCTCTTCTGAGATAGTTTTCCTGCTGCGAGGACTGGGGGTGGGGAAAGGTGCTCTTTAGCGGTTCCTCTGGCTCTCCGTGGGTAGGATTCTGGCCTTGGGCTTAGAGGGTTGGATGTTAGGGTCGGTTTTCCTGAAGAGGCGTGTCCATCAGCATGAGATGCTCTGGATCCTCCTTCTGCTCATGGGGCGATGTGCCCCTATCCTCGTCCGGGCCTGGTTAGCTTCTGCGCAGCCCGCGATGCTGCCCCTGGGCAGAGGCCGGTGGGAGCCCCTGAACCCTTTTCCTCTGGGCGGTGGGGGCGCCGCCGTCTGCCCCTCTGATTCCTGCACAAACCCCGGGGCACATGCTCCTCTGACATGGGCCTGGAGCGCCATTTTCATATCCTGTGCCCTCTCCCTGGCCGGCCGCGGGACCAGGCCTTAAAGTTGTCCACAAACCAGGGGGGGGGGGTTTAGGGGGGGCGCCCTAGGGGTGGCACACCCTCCCCGCGCTCCTGCGGGGCGGCGGCGGGAAGGCGCTCTGGGTGGGTGTCCCCCCCCCACCCAGGACCCCCGGCCTGTCCCTGTCCCCGGCCTGTCCCCGGCCCCCGGCCCCTCGGCCCCCAGACTGTCCCCGGCCTGTCCGGGCCCCTCGGCCCCCGCCTGTCCCCGGCCCCCGGCCCCTCGGCCCCCAGACTGTCCCCGGCCTGTCCGGGCCCCTCGGCCCCCGCCTGTCCCCGGCCTGCCCCCGGCCTGTCCCCGGCCTGTCCCGGCCCCCGCCCCTCTCGGGCCGCCCCGCCCGGCGCGGGGGGCGTTTGTGATGCCCGCGGCCGGCGGCGGCCAGAGCGGGGCGCGCGGGGGCCGGATGGGCACGGTCGCCCCGATGAGAACCAAGCGCTCCTTCTCCCAGGGCGCGGCGTGCGCGGAGGACGCCGGCCCGCGGTCCTCGGCGCTCGGAGGTAGCCGCCCGCCCCGGGGCCCTCCCCGGCCTCCCGGGCCCAGGGGTGCGTCCGGCGGGCGGGGCGGGGGCGGGGCGAGGCCGGGAGGAGAGCCGAGGTCTCCTTGTGTGCATGTGCGCGCGCATGTGCATGTGTGTGCGGCGCACGTGTGTGCATGTATACATGCAGGCATGCAGTGCATATATATGCGCATGTGTGTGCATGTGTGTGTCTATATGTGTGCGTGTGCATGTGCAGGAGTTTAGGAGAACGTGGGTGCGGAGAGGCAGGGAGGGCGCTGCGCACCCCGCCCCGGTTCACTCATGGATGCGGGTCCGGAGGCCCCGGTCCCCGCGGCCCGGGCCCCGCTCCCGCCCGCCATTGGCGGAGCCAACAAAGCCCTGGCGACGGGCGCCAGGTGACCGCGGCCCTGGCGACGGCGGGGCGGGCCCTTTAAGGGCGGCCGGAGGCTGACCGGCCAGGGCGGCGGGCGGAGGACGGAGTGGGCGGCCGGGCGGCCGGGGCGGAGGCGGAGGCGGAGGCGGAGGCGGAGGCGGAGGAGGAAGAGTCGCCGCGGAGGAGCCGGCGCAGCAGCCGCGGGGCCGCCAGCCCGGCCGCAGTCTGCCCGCCGCCGGCGAGTGGCCACGGCGCGATCGGGGCGGCGGGGCTCCTCCATGATCGCCCCGGGCGCCGGGGGCCCCGTCTGCCCGGCCGAGCGGCTGCCGGGCCCCGATCGCCGCGGCCGCGGCCCCGGGCGCTGGGGCGGGGCGGCCCCGCGGAATGTGCCCCGGGCGCCCGGCGCGCTGAGCCCCGCGCCCCCGCGCCCGGCCCGGCCCCGGCGCCCGCCCGCCCCCCGGCGCCCGCCCCCGGGGCCCCGCGCGCCTCCCGCCTAAGATGGCAGCGGAGCCCGGGGACCTGCGCGGGGCGAGCGAGCTGGTGCCAGGTGAGGAGCGGGGGCGCCTCCTCCGGCCCCGGCCCCGCACCCGGACCCGGACCCGGACCCCGTCCCCGCACCCCGCACCCCGCTCCTCCCCGCCTCCTCCGGCCCCGGCCCCGCACCCGGACCCCGGCCTCCCCGCCGCCCCCGCCCCGGACCCGGACCCCGTCCCCGCACCCCGCACCCCGCTCCTCCCCGCCTCCTCCGGCCCCGTCCCCGCACCCGGACCCCGGCCTCCCCGCCTCCTCCGGCCCCCGGCCCCGCGCCCGGACCCCGGCCTCCCCGCCTCCTCCGGCCCCGTCCCCGCACCCGGACCCCGGCCTCCCTGCCTTCTCCGGCCCCGTCCCCGCACCCGGACCCCGGCCTCCCCGCCGCCCCCGCCCCCGGACCCGGACCCGGACCCCGGCCTCCCCGCCGCCCCCGCCCCCGGACCCAGACCCCGTCCCCGGACCCCGCACCCCGCTCCTTCCCCCCGGCCCCGGCCCCGGCCCCGGCCCCCGTCCTCCCCCCGGGACCCCCGCCCCCGCCCCCCGGACCTCGTCCTCCCCCCGGACCCCGTCCCGGCCTCGCTGCCCCCCGGAACCCGTCCCCCCGCGGCTCCGCGCTGGCCCCCGCCCCGGCCGGTCCGCCCGGCTCCCCTCCCCGGCCGCCCCCCGCCGGCCGGCCTCCCGCCGCGGCCCTTAGTCGCCTCTCCCTCTCGGTGACCGGGCCCGGCCCCACGGCCATCCCGCCTCCTTCCTCTTCTGAGTCCGGGCCGCGGGCAGGCGCCGCTTCCCCTTCCGCAGCGGCTGCAGCTTCCAGCCGGCGGGCACCCCACCGGGGACCCTCCGGGCTCCCCAAGCCGCTCCCCCCGCAGCTGACCCCGGCCCGGGCGCTGCTCTGCCCCGGAGCCCCCCTTCCTCTCCCCTTTACCCCCCCCCCCCCCCCCGGGGCGCCTGGGTGCTGGGCCCCTGGGTCTCTCCTTCCGGGAGATCAGGTTCCCGCGAGGAGCCCCGTGTGTGTGTGTGTGTGTGTGTGTGTGTGTGTGTGTGTATGTGTGTGCGTGTGTGAGTGTGTGTGTGAGTGTGTGTGTGAGTGTGAGTGTGTGTGTGTGAGTGTGTGTGTGTGAGTGTGTGTGTGTGAGTGTGTGTGTGTGAGTGTGTGTGTGAGTGTGAGTGTGTGTGTGTGTGTGTGAGTGTGTGTGTGTGAGTGTGTGTGTGTGAGTGTGTGTGTGGTTGTGAGTGTGAGTGTGAGTGTGTGTGAGTGTGTGAGTGTGTGTGTGTGTGTGAGTGTGTGTGTGGGGGCTGGTTGGGGGTGGGGGGTAAGGAATGGGGAACTCTGGCTGTTGTGACCTCCCCTTGTGGTCGCCACCCGCCCCCCCAGCTTCCCCGCTTCTCACACGTTTCTCCTCTTTTGAACTTGTCTTTCAGATCGTTTATATTTTGCTACTTTAAGGAATAGACCCAAAAGCACAGTTCATATCCACTATTTCTCCATCGACGAGGAGCTGGTCTATGAAAAGTAAGTTTCTGGGTGTTTTGTGTGTGTGTGTGTGTGTGTGTGTGTGCTTTTTTCTCAACCCTTTAGCTGGTGAGGAAACACCACTAACTTTCTGGCTGTTTTAGTCACTTTCCCCCAATGGTGCGGGCGAGGAACAGGGCCAGGTGCTCGGGGAGGGTAAGCACGCCTTTATTTTACCTTTTAAACGTGTTCCTTTGGGATAGAGACAGACAGACAGACAGACAGACGCGCAGAGAGAGACCTTCATTTGTTGTTGACGCGATGTGCGCTGACCAGGGATCGAACCTGCAGCCTTGAGGTAGCAGGAGGGTGCTCTCACCACCCACCACCCAGCCAGGGCTGAAAGTGAAGAGAAGGTGAACCTGTCAACACCTCAGTCCTCGGGCGTCCGTCTATCTGTCTGTCTGTACTAGTTCTGACCACCAGGATCGACCGCACCTGGGGATTAACCCTCCCAGAGCTGGACAGGGAGACCCGCCGGGTCCCTGCCGGACTCTGCAGCGGCCCGGGGTCCGAGGCCTGGGCAGTGCGTGTCCCCGGGCTCCAGCCTCGCAGGCCACGGCCGCTGCTGGCTCGCGGGAAGTTTGCGTTGGTGCGGCTGGTTGTCTCGGAAAGCTGGATCCGGTGTTTGCTCTGAGGGGGCGTGCTTTAAAAATGCTCCGAGCCCCCACCCTGTGTGCTTTGCCCTGCCTTCGGGGCGGGCAGAGGAGTGCCGTCTGCCTTCTGTGGTTACCTCGCTGCTTCGGAAGGTGGGTCTGAGCGTGTACATAAGAGAGTGGACCTGCTTATTGTGCGGGACCCGCAGGAAGAGGTATCTCGGTACACAGTAAGCACAGTGACCATTTAAATAGAGGAAATCTCTCTTCATTGAAAGCAGCAGGGCATCAGGATTAAGGAGACTCCGTGGGCTGGACGATGCCCTCCTACTGAAAGGGTTGGGGCAGCGCTGGGCCGGGCCGCTCAGTGGGGGAGACCCACATCCACTGGACCCGTGGTCGGCAAACTGCTGCTCGAGAGCCACATGCGGCTCTTTGGCCCCTTGAGTGTGGCTCTTCCACAAAATGCCACGGCCTGGGCCAGTCTATTTGGAAGAAGTGGCGTTAGAAGTTGTTTAAGTTTAAAAATGTGGCTCTCCAGAGAAATGTCCGTTGTTGTCCTGTTGATGTTTGGCTCTGTGGACGGATGAGATGGCCGGCCACTGCAGTAGACCCGGTTCAGGGTGGATCCTCAGTCAGGGCACAGACAAGAACCAGCCAACGAAGGTGTCAGCTCGTGGGCAACTGGTCGGTGTTTCTCTCTCTCTTCCTAAAATCAATTTAAAAGTTAGGAAAAAAAGGAAACTGGGGTTTCATATAATCCTGTCGTCTAAGCTATTCCAACTTAAACACTTACTTTTACTTTCTTTTCTAAAAACATATATTGGGTATTTTTATTGGTTTCAGAGAGGAAGGAGGAGGGAGAGAGAGAGAAACAGCAACGATGAGAGAGAATCATTGATTGGCTGCCTCCTGCACACCCCCTCCTGGGGATCGAGCCCACAACCAGGACATGTGCCCTTGGCTGGAATCGAACCCGGGACCCTTCAGTCCGCAGGCTGACGCTCAGCCCTAACTGGTTTGGCTCAGTGGGCGAGTTTCACTTTCTTGTTGTGTTACCTACATGTGCAGTGAGATGAGCATCATCGCCTGAGCCGCGGTCGCTCTCGTTAGCTCCCTGGGGCCTGGCCTGTTGAAAGGGAGCTGGGCAGCCCTGCCTGGACTGCTGGGCACTGCAGTGAGAGTGAGCATCCTTGGCCTCCAGGAGCCTGTCTTTTTTTTAATATATTTTATTGATTTTTTATTTTTATTTATTTATTTTTTTACAGGGAGGAAGGGAGGAATGAGAGTTAGAAACATCGATGAGAGAGAAACGTCGATCAGCTGCCTCCTGCACAACCCCTCCTGGGGATGTGCCCGAAACCAAGGTACATGATCCCGACTGGAATCGAGCCTGGGACCTCTCAGTCTGCAGGCCGATGCTCTGTCCACTGAGCCACACCGGTGAGGGCGGGTGCCTGTCTTTGATTGGAGGGAAAACTAACGTTCACGTGGGATGCTCGGACCCGGTGTCTGGGGACTCTGCCTCAGGCAGAGGAGCTGGGCAGGATGCCCGTGGTGGCCGTGGGCACGGGAGCGTGGCTGCTGCCTGTGAACCTGCCCCCGTGGCTGCAGGAGGGCTGAGGCCGGAGTCGGGTTCCAGCTGGGCTGCTGGGCGGAGCCGGGAGCAGGTGGCCTGTCCCGCCCCGGTTCCGGGCGATGTCCGCCTGCGTGTTTCTGAGTGCGCATTGCTGTGGCCGTCTTTTGGCGAGCTCAGGGTTTGGGCACCTCCCGGCGTCTGAGCGCAGGGGACTGTGCGTGTGCCATGATGGCCAGTCCCGCAGTGACTCACAGCCAGAGGCGGGCAGTCTGAACGTACCGAGGCCTGAGTGGCTTCTCTTGGGATGGCCAGACGGGGGCCCAGCAGACCGTGTGGCTCAGTGGATTGTGGGCCGATGGACGAGGGCCGCTGGTTTGTTGGCGTTTTAGAGTAAGGCTACACTTCGGCATCCCTGTAATTCCTATTTCTGCTGTCTCCTGAGAAAGGCTGGCAGGGAGACCGCCGTGGATAGCGTGAGGGTTGTTCTTTTGTTTTTTTTAAATTCTCATCAGGGGGTATTTCCCCATTGATGTGTAGAGAGAGTGGCAGCGAGGGGAGAACTCCTTCTGGAGTCGCCCCCCTGACACATCACATCGCCCTGGGGTGCGGGGAGGGGAAGTGGCGGGGAGGGGAAGTGGGGGGGAGGGAGGTGTGCGCCCCGCGCGGGAACCACTGGGGGAGCTGGAGGCGCGCCCTCTGAGGCTGAGGCTGGGGCTCGGGGCTCGGCGTGTCCCGTGCAGGCGGCCGAGGGAGGGGGTGCTCATGGCCGGGCGGAGAGTCACACGGTGGCCTCGTGCGTAGGGCAGGCGGTTTGTTAGACGAGGGGCTGGTGTGAGGAGCGCTCACGTGTTCTGCCCCAGCCTGAGCGGCTGAGTAAAAGGCAGCCAGAGGCGGCGGCTGAGAGCGGCCCAGCTCCTGGGCTGGGATCGCAGGCCAGGGTCAGAGCCAGAGCTCAGGCCGCGTCACCTGCGGCCCCAGGGAGCCCCTGCACACGGAGCCCGGCGAGGGTGACAACAACGCTGTTCGCGTCACTTTTGTCCGAGCTGCTTCGCACACCGAGTTCTAGGCGTGTGCCTGTGGGGTGTGCACCTGTGCCTGTGACTAACAGCCTACTCGCTGGGGTAGGTGATGAGGAAGGAGACACATCTGTGCACACTCACATCTGTGCACACACGCATCTGTGCACACGCGCATCTGTGCACACTCGCATCTGTGCACACGCGCATCTGTGCACACACTCATCTGTGCACACTCGCATCTGTGCATACACGCATCTGTGCATACACGCATCTGTGCACACGTGCATCTGTGCATACACGCATCTGTGCACACTCTCATCTGTGCACACACTCATCTGTGCACACTCGCATCTGTGCATACACGCATCTGTGCACACGTGCATCTGTGCATACACGCATCTGTGCACACTCTCATCTGTGCATACACGCATCTGTGCACACGTGCATCTGTGCATACACGCATCTGTGCACACTCTCATCTGTGCACACACTCATCTGTGCACACTCGCATCTGTGCATACACGCATCTGTGCACACGTGCATCTGTGCATACACGCATCTGTGCACACTCTCATCTGTGCATACACGCATCTGTGCATACACGCATCTGTGCACACGTGCATCTGTGCATACACGCATCTGTGCACACTCTCATCTGTGCATACACGGATCTGTGCACACGCGCCAGGCAGCACCTGGGGCTGGGGCCCGCTGGAGTCCCAGGCTGCTGCCTGGACCCTGATTTATGCCAACACCTGCTGCCTTGGCCTCTGGCACTCCCAGTGGGTCTCGTCCTCCTGGGGACAAGTTCTTGTCAGCTCCTCCCACAGAGCTGGTGACAAAGCAGGTTTTCACTGAGGTGCTCAGGGCGCCCTTAAAAGAGGGCCGGTCTCAACCAGCAGCCTGAGGGAGCCCCAATGGGCTGCGGGGGCTCCAGGGGCGAGAGCGGACCGGCCCTCCCACGTCACCACAGGGCAGCCCCTTCTGTTTGATGTAGGTTTCTAAGGCGTGAGCTGTTCTCATTTGTAAGTTCATATACACAATCGAGGGCCAGAAGCCAATGAGTTTTACGTAGCCACAGCTCCATGCGCCTTGGTGATGAAAAACAAAACAGAAACACCTGACGTGTTTGTGGGACGTGACAAAAGCACCTCTGAAACCGCGGAGGTGGTTGCAGGCGGCTGCAGAGGACGCTAACCCCCCAATGGGACAGGTTTCCCTCAGCACCGCCGTTGCTTCGGGGCCACTCGAAGACATAAAGAAGGAAGTGAACACAAGCACAGAGCAGTCAACGCCAGAAGCTGCACATGCACGTGCAGGAGTCCTAGAGAGAAAGAGGTGGTCACCGCCAGGGTGATGACATCTCAGCGACGTCGGAGCTGGCTTTGCAGGGTGTGGGAGAGCGAAGGGTCTGTGATGGTCTCTGCGGGGACCAGTACTGCCCGGCTGGCTTACTGTTGTGTCCCTACCTCCAGCGCAGTGCCTGGCACACAGATGGTGCTCAGGAAATGTTAGCTGAGTGATGAGTGATGGAGAAGGTAGGGAAGAGGGGAGGGAGGAAGGAAGCAAGGGAGGGAAGGAAGGAAGGAAGGAAGGAAGGAAGGAAGGGAAGGAGGAAGGAAGGGAGGAATAAAGAAAAAGAAAAGTCTGTTTGGGAACAGCACATTCTGTTAGGGGAGGCGGAATATTTGGGTGCATAGGGGTCATGGGCAGGCTGGCCACGGGGCTGGGACTGCGTTAGGGGAAGGTATTTGGGTCTCGGTGGTGCTGGTGTGTGAGTGGCAGAGAGACCGACCACAGCCGGGCTTCAGCACAGCGCTCCTGTGGCTGCAGGGGGGCCGTGGGCAGGCGGGGTGGTGGCTGGCAGGCGGGGTGGTGGCCGGGGTTAGCTCAGGCTGTAGCAACAGGAACAGAAAGGCCAGGTGGGGGAGGGGCCAGGAAGGATGGGTTGACCAGATGACCCGTGAGGAGGAGGAGGAGGAGGAGAAGGAGAAGGAGGAGGAGCAATGGAGGGTGAATTCAGGGTTTCTGTGTTGGGTGAGTGGCAGACGGTGGCGCCTTGAAGGCGGCCCCATATGCACATCGGAAGGAGGGGCCGCCTCTTGGTGCTCGGTGCTGGGGATGAAGACAAAATAAAGGGCGTGTGTGTCTGCAGCGAGGGGCAGAGAGGACCTGTCCTTTGAGGTCTTTCGCAGAAGCAGACGGAGCCGGCCTGGACGCCGAGATAATACGTCGCTTTGGAGCCCGTGGAGGCGGTGGGCGGCTCCGTCTCAGGTTCCTCTCTGGCTCGGACGGAGCTGGGCTCGCTGCGCGGAGTGCGGGAGGCGGGGCTTCTGAGCACGGGCTCTGATTTACTTAAAACACCGAATTTTATTAATCACCTACGTACTTCCAGGGCCACCGGGGCGCTCTGCTTATGTCGCCGATCGTGTCTGTTTGCTCAACACCTGGTGTCTTTTAGTGCTTTTCTTTTGTTTTCTGATTTCAGAGAGGCAGGGAGAGGGAGAGAGAAACATCAGTGATGAGAGAGGGTCACGGATCGGCTGCCTCCTGCACGCCCCCCACTGGGGATGGAGCCCCCAACCCCGGGCCTGTGCCCTGACCGGGAATCGAACCCTGACCTCCTGGTTCATAGGTCGACGCTCAGCCCCAGAGCCCCGCCGGCAGAGCTCATCCTTCTGTTTCCTACCAAAGCCACGTGTCTGCCGTCTGCGCGGCCCCCTCGCCCTCCTCCCTGCGGTGGACGGACGGGTTGACCACACCGCCCGGGAATGTCCCCTGGGAGGGAAAGGAGCCTCCCGGTGCATTCCTGAGCCTGGTGTCCCCCGTCTCAGCGCCCCAGGGGGTGTCACTGACTGACTTGCTCCCAGGAGGGAGGTCACGGATTGCAGACCACGACGCCGGGAGGTGCCGGTGCCGTCGGACCGGCCGCCTGGTTTTGGGGCCCGAGCCGTTTAGCAGAAGCTGCAGCGGAGCAGGATGGGGCTCCGCCGCCTGCCCCGGGTCACGAACATGCCGACCCAGCGAGGAGTGTTACCTGAAGGCGTTGGCGCCACGCGGATGACGGTGGCCGGACGCTGCAGGGAAAGCCGGCTGAGCGCTCGGCACGAAGGAGGGAACGCGAGGCAGGTCACAGGAGGTTCGAGCAGGCGAGGCGGGCTCGGGTTCCAGGGTAGTTGAGCTCCCTGGAAGGTGCTTTTTCTTTCTTTTTCTTTTTTCCTTTAAAAAAAAATATTTTATTGATTTTTTGCAGAGCGGAAGGGAAAGGGATAGAGAATTAGAAACACTGACGAGAGAGAAATATCCGTCAGCCGCCTCCTGTACACCCCCCACTGGGGATGTGCCCGCAACCAAGGCACATGCCCTTGACCGGAATCAAACCCGGGACCCTTGAGTTTGCAGGCCGACGCTCCATCCACTGAGCCACACCGGTCAGGGTGGAAGGTGCTTTTTCACTTGTTTCAAAGGCACGTTAGCCTGGAGGCACGAGAACAAGGGCGGGGCTTGCTCGAGGCAAAGAGAAACCTTTTCCTAAAAAAGGTCCGTGTCTGGGAGGTGGCTGCCCTCCGGGACCTGCCCGGCAGGAATTTAAGATCAGGTCATTTGGAGGCTGCCTTCCACAGCGCCCCCTTTTCACCTGCGATAAGGTGTGTAAATCAAATACGGTCACGTCGACGGAGGGGCCAGATGATGGTGATCTCTGGACGCACAATCATCTGGCCACTCCGTGTCTATCCTATAGAATAAAAGGCTAATATGCAAATTATCCCCTCTGCCAGGAGTCCCACCAGCAGGCAGACTGGCCAACTGCCCATGTCCCCTCCCCCTGGCCAGGCTGGCTGGACCCCACCCATGCACGAATTCATGCACTGGGCCTCTAAAACACACACACACACACACACACACACACACACACTGGGTGGCCAGATGATTATGCGTTCAGAGATCCTCATCATCTGGCCTCTCGGCGTCTAAAAGCCTGTAATATGCACATTGGCCAGGGAGGCGAAGGGATGTGATAGGGTAGGAAGCGTGCAGGTTAGATCCTTGGTGATCAGGAAGGAACGTCAGGAGCCGGCGATGTCAGCAGCGTTCGGTAGGTCAGGCTGTGGTGGCCCCGACAGGCCAGGATGCCAGCCCAGGGACCGGAGCCGTGCAGTGTGGACCAGACCCCCCTGCTTCCCCGTTTCCCATCGGGGTCTCTGTGCCGGGTGTGGGGCTGGGGCGCCTCGTAGCTGCACCGGGCGGGCGGGCTCGGCGGACACTCGGACGGCGCTTTGGTCGTCGGTCAGGGTCTGCTGAGCAGTCCGGCGTTTTTGAAGCTCGCCTGTCCTGAGCCTCAGCCAGGCACAGGAGCGTTCCCGTCTGGCTGGAGGGATGCTGATAATGGCCGGGTGATGGGGAGACTGCTCGGCAGTGGCGTGTGTGGCCCGGAGGGCTGGCGGGTGAACAGCAGCCACGTTTTACACGTGCACACGTGCCCACGGTGACATGACCCTCTGCACCGGAGGCCGCTGCGGCTGGAATAACACACTGGCTCGGCGTCTCCTTGGGCGGTGAGCGCCGTGTGGCAGGGAAGGGCGGTCAGCAGCTTTGTGTAAAGACCCCGCTGAGTGAGCGAGTGAGCGAGCGAGCAGACAGACGCCAGCAGCGTTGGGAAGACACTGGAGCCTTGTTTTTCATCCACTTATAAAGCAGTTAAATTTTTTTTTTTTGTATTGTCAACGTTCTTGGATTAATATCTTTTATTGATTTGTTTACAAAGAGCAAGGAAGAGGGATTGAGAGTTAGAAACATCGATGAGAGAGAAACATCAATGAAGAGAGAGGACCATCCATCGGCTGCCTCCTGCTCGGCCCCTAAATGGGGGTCGGGCCCGGAGCCCAGGTGTGTGAACGGACGGGGGATGGAACTGGGAGCTCCTGGGTCGTAGGCTGATGCTCAGCGTCTGAGCCACGCTGGCCGGGCTCGCCAGCTTGTGAGGACGCTCACCCGGGTGGCGGGAGCACCTGTAGGTGGGAGGGTGAGCAGGGAGTGGGAGGCGGAGAAGGCGGTGCTGGCGTCAGGTCAGGAGCTGTTCTCCTCGGGGTTGGGTGGTCTGCAGACTGACAGCGTGCCGGGGACATGCCGGGGCGGAGAGAGGGAGAGGAGCCGTGTGTGCACGTTACAGAGCCCGGGAGAGCGAGTGGAGAGCGAGGTCTGCGGGGAGCGGTTGGAACCGGAGCCCACGAGCTTTAAGATGAGGAAGTAAACCCGCCAGCGGGCCACGTGTGTGCCTTGTGGGTGGGGTTCTCGCGCCGCCTGGCAGGGGGAGGTCCGGGCCGGTCAGAGAGAGGAGAGGAGGGGGAACCCAAGCTGTGCAGGTGGCTCCCCAGTGCGAGACGGCCCTTTGGATTTCCACGAGTCAGCTGCAAACGGGCCCTTTGCCTGAGGATAACTGAAACCCGACAGCAGCTTTAACGAGAACAAAAGTCTCAGTTTCATTAACTCCCGTTTTTGTCCTAATCTCAGCTTCTATGCAGATTTCGGACCCCTGAACCTGGCCATGGTGTACAGATACTGCTGCAAGCTGAACAAGAAGCTGAAGGTGGGTGTTCTGGTGCCGTCTCCCGGCACCCCCCCCCCCCCCCCCCGGGCCTCCACACCCCGCACTGAGCTCTGAGCTCCGGCCGACGGGGTGCGGTGTACCCGTCGTGCGGTGACCTGGGTCCGGGGGTGGGGGATAGGGGGGTGCAGGGGCTTCACACTGGGGATTGAGCCCACAACCCGGGCATGTGTCATCGACCGGGAATCGAACCTTGACCCCGGGTTCATAGGTCAGTGCTCCACCCCTGAGCCACACCAGCCGGGCAGAAGTGGTATTTAAAAAAAACAGAATACCCTCTTCAAACGTAGTCATTCAAATCTTTGCTACCCATTCAACAATCTGCAAGTTTTAATATATATTTTATTGATTTCTTACAGAGAGGAAGGGAGAGAGCTAGAAACGTCAATGAGAGAGAAACATCGACCAGCTGCCTCTTGCACACCCCCTACCGGGGATGTGCCCGCAACCAACGTACATGCCCTTGACTGGAATCGAACCTGGGACCTTTCAGTCCGCAGACCCACGCTCTACTGCTAAGCCAAACCGGTTTCGGCCAATAATCTGCAAGTTTTATAAACATGATATGGCTCCGCCAGCTTCTTCTAAAATAGCCAATACAGTTTTAACGATTGGCTTCACTTTTTCCCGGAGAAAATCAAAACCCTGGCCGGGGGCGGAGGGGAAATCTAAGAGCATTACTACTGAAAAAGGGGGACGTTCTAGGGCAGCGATTTAAAAACACTCACTAGAAACCGGGTCTGAAGAACCAGCAGGCCAGTTACCGTCCCCGGAGGATGCTTTTCAAAGGCCGGAGAGCATGTTGACAGAGATGCGATGGCAGACACACACGAGTCCCGGGGCCCTCTGGGCGGCGTGGGGAGGCGGGCCCGGTGAAACGGCGCCTGTGCGGAGCACAGGTGCCCGGCAGATGGTGGGCCGGCGACGCCCGGTGCCGAGGGGATCGCGGTAACTCTAGCTGGCCAGCCCCGCCCCGGATCGGTGCCTGCACACAAAAGCCCTTTGCTGTCGCGATCAGACCACCCGCTCGTACCACCACAAAGGCGTGTTGAGATTTCCTCACGGGTTATCTTCGGTTTCAGGTCACGGGCTCGGGGGTGGGGGGAGCGAGCTTCCTCCTGGAGGCAGTTCCTGCGGATTAGGGAGGGGTCAGGGGCTCCGGGCAGCGTGAATTCACGTGGCGGGGAGCTCCCGTTGGCGTTTGCAAGACTTGGGACCCTTGTGGCCATTCAGAAATCCCCAGCAGGAGGAACGACCTATTTTTAAAAAAAGTATTTTTGTTGATTTCAGAGAGAAAGATAGAAAGAAACATTGATGATGAGAGAGAATCATGGATCAGCTGCCTCTTGCACGCCCCCCACTGGGGATGGAGCCTGCAACGCAGGCAGGTGCCCTGACCGGGAATCTTGCCCTGACCTCCTGGTTCATAGGCGGACGCTCAGCCGCGGAGCCCCGCCGGCCGGGCGAGGGGAACCCCTTTTGTAGAGCCCCCCCCCCCCCCCCCCCGGGCCGTGCTGTGGGCCACAGGATCCGTAGGACTCCTGCTCCCATGATGCTCGGATGTGTGACTCAGACGCTAAGGGCGTGGGTCTGGACCGCCAGGGGCCGCCCAGACGCCTTTTCCTTTTTGCTGAGACCCCATCCCCCCAACCCCCGTCACCTGGGTGCGCTGAGCATAGACGTAACCGTGCTTTGTTTTGTGCGCAGCCCAAGAGAACGTTCCAGAATATCCCCTTCCTGGGCAAGCTGGAGGTAACCACGCACAGGTGCTGGCTGCGCACAGGGGGGCCGTTAGCGCCTTTGCTGGCTTTTGCAGTTTCTATGGAGACGCTGGTGGCTGCGGCCATGGCTGGGTTGGCCTGGTCACCGGGCGGCCGGCGTGGGGTGCACGGCTGCGCCTGTTTGATTAGCACGTTCCCCAGGCTGCACGGGGTCTCCCCAGCCCGGCCCGGCCAGGCGGGGGCACAGGAAATGACACCGGTGTCCTCACCGAGCCACCCTCCTGCCCGCAGACGCCTTCCCGCAGGCGTGGACTCCTTGGTTCTTGCGTTTTGGCTTCGAGCTTCATTGCCTCGCTCACCTTTGGGGTTTGAATGGCTCGGTGGTCTGGGACCTCCTGACCAAGCATGGCGTGTGCACGGCACCGCGGCCAAGGACGGCGGGCTGTTTGCGATGGATCGGCCTGTGGCCCGTCCCGCCTCCATCACAGAGTCACCGGGGCTGGATCCCACTCGGAGCCACCCCATGAGGACCCTGTCACAGGCTCTGCTTCCCGGACAGGAAGTGCCTGTCTGGGGTCAAGGCCAACGCCGTGATTTACGCCGTTCCGTCCTCGCCCTCGGGGACTTTGAGTGCCGTTAAGTGTGTGTGTGTGTGTGTGTGTGTTTGTGTGTGTGTATGTGTGTGTATATATGTGTGTGTATGTGTGTGTATGTGTGTGTACGTGTGTATATATATGTGTGTATGTGTGTGTATGTGTGTATGTGTGTATGTATATATGTGTGTATGTGTGTATATATGTGTATGTGTACGTGTGTGTACGTATATGTGTGTATGTGTGTATATGTGTATATATGTGTATGTGTGTATATATGTGTATATATGTGTGTGTATATATGTGTGTGTATATGTGTGTGTGTACGTGTGTATATATGTGTATGTGTGTGTATATATATATATGTGTGTGTGTATGTGTACGTGTGTGTGTGTGTGTGTGTGTGTGTGTGTGCTGTCAGCGTTCTCACGCGAGGGCCGAAGCTCTCCTCTCGCTCAGGGACGCAGTGGGGGTGGGAACGTCTGGAGGTGGAGGATGTGAATGGATAGATGGGAAATACGAAGGCCCACCTTTTATCTCCTCTTTCTTTACCTTTTTGGAAAGTATACATGTTTATGGATTTCAGAGAGGAAGGGGGAGGGAGGGAGAGAGAAGCATCCATGATGAGAGAGCATCACGGACCGGCTGCCTCCTGCACGCCTCCTCCCGGGGAATGAGCCCCCAACCCAGGCCTGTGCCCTGATCAGAACCGAACCCAGGACCTTTCCGTTTGCAGAACGAGGCTCTTTCCCTGACCGGCCGGGGCTCCTGACCCTGTTGGACAATGCCCGCACCTGTCAGGAAGGTCGCCCGCTGGTCCTTGCTGGTCTGTCTGCCGCCGCCGTGGCCACCAGCTCCCCGTTGTCATCAGGGGAGCGTTTCCAGCGAGTGCCTGGGCTTCCCCTCTGCCCCCCGCTGTCAGCCGCGCGCTTCACACTCAGCTCCGGCTCCGCTCCCGCTGAGAGACCAAATACCACTTCCTCAGCCCCCGTCACCGCGCCCAGACCCCGCGAACGGGGCGCCTGGGCTGCGGGCAGTCCTCAGACCCGTTTTGGGGGCATGAATGCTACTTTAAAAAAAAACGGAATTTATCCTCACCACCAGCAGTTTGTTTGTTTGTTTGAGAGAAACACGGACGTGAGAGAGAAACACTGATCAGTGGCCTCCCCTACATGCCCAACCGGGCCTGAACCTGAGCTGGCACAGCGTTTTGCTATAAAGGAGGCTTTGCTGTAAAAGAGGTTTTGTTATGCCCGAGCGTTTTCATTCGGGCACCAGATGGCCTTCCGTGGGACGGTGCTGCTGGTGCAGGGCTGGGGCAGTGACCCCGGAGAGGGAGGCCGGCCGGGGCTGGGCGGGAGGACCTCACGCACCGTCTCCCCGTCATCAGTCACCATGCACTGGTTTGTGTTCCTCCAGTGGTCATGGGTCCGGGACACGGAGGGCGGAGCGTGGAGCTCCGTTACATCCCCGAGGGGCCTCTGGGTGTGGTGGTCAGTGCCAGGCTGTGGATACGTATGGCCACTTCCGTGTCTGTGTCATGAGAACCGTTTGTGGAACTGCGGTCACTTTGGGTCCCGGCTGGTGTTGCTCAGTGGTTAGAACGTTGGCCCTCGCACTAAAGGGTCTCGGGTTTGGTTCCCGGTCAAGGCCGCGGACCTGGGTTGTGGGTTCGCGCCCCACCCCTGGTCAGGGTGTGTACGGGAGGCGACCAGTGGATGTGTCTCTCTCTCTCTCCTTTCCTCCCCCTTCTGCTCTCATGAAAAAACCATGGAGAAAATATCCCCCAGTGAGAGCTAACAACGAGACACGCTATCATGTCGGAAATGAGGAAACGGAGAGACTCTTGCCGAGCTCCCTGTTTTATGTCTGAGTTCTGATTAACTCTTTGATCTCGCTTTAACCGGCCTTTCCGCTTGCACAGTCTCTTCCGTCTGGCATGGCCACACGCACCACGCTGCTCATGTTGGGTCCTGCTGAGTGCTTGAGCACGTAGCACATTGCCTGGCGTGCAGCAGGCGCTCCATGCCTGTTTGAATCTGTGAATTTAATACCCGGCAGCTGTAGTAAGATGTTTGCTGATATAATCCCGTGGGTGGTTCATCTTTTTCTATTAACCATTTACACTGAGTGGCCGGATTATATATGTGGCTATATATATATATATATTAGAGGCCTGGTGCATGAATTCGTGCATGGGTGGGGTCCGGCCAGCCTGGCCAGGGGGAGGGGACATGGGCGGTTGGCCGGCCTGCCTGCTGGTCAAACTCCTGGTGGAGGGGACCATTTGCATATTAGCCTTTTATTCTATAGGATATCCATGGAGTGGCCAGATGATTATGCGTTCAGAGATCCTAATAACCTGGCCACTCCGTGGATCTCCAGTCATGAAGAGGGGCTTTGCATCGGGCTCGTTAGACGGAAAACGTTAGCGCGGTGCTCTCATTCATGCGGGCGCTTACACGTGTTAACGCGGAAGTGGACTGGCGGCCACGGCCACGGCCAGCTACACGATGCGCCCGGCAGAGCCGCTCCTCCGGTGTGCGGGCGTGACGAAGGACTTGACGTGGAAGAGTAAATCCTCAGAGACGGTTTCTGCTGACAAAGATGCTCGTCAGTAACTCAGTTATTTCCAACGTACGCGTCTGCTTTCCCGGAGAGACACGCGGTCCGATGCCAGCTCTTCCATCGCGTGGGGCTGCAGAGTCCGGGCTGGGAACCCCGCGCCCCGGCACCGGTTCAGACGCCGCAGAGACCCTGGTGTGCCGGCTCCCGGGGCCGCCTCGGAGAGCTGAGAGAGGGGGTGTCTCGCATCTGTCAGCCGGTCGCTGTGGCCGCCCTAACTCTCCCCCGTCTCTCTCTAGTCCTACAGTTTGTCAAGAAAGAAAATAGTGCATTACACCTGCTTTGACCAGCGGAAAAGAGCAAACGCAGCATTCCTGATCGGTGCCTACGCCGTGAGTACCGGGTGGCGGCTGCTCTCTGGGGTGCCGACGCTGTCCCCTCCATCCCCTCTGTCCCCCCCCCCCGTCCCCTCCGTCCCCTGTCCGCAGCCGGTGGGGGGCAGCCGACCGGATGGAGAGAGTGGACCTGGTACCTGTGGGCAGTGCCCTCTGCGGTTTTAATTTCGTAGCCGATGGCGGGTTCTGGGAGCCGCGCGGTGTGGCTGGGATTCCAGGGCAGTGCAGGTGTTAGAGCAAAAAGCATCCCCAGAGAGGGTATTTCCAGCAAAAACATATCTATTAGAAGGCTGTTGAGATGTTCCTTTTTTGAAATGTTCCTGGCCTTGGCACGCGGAGTCCTGAGCGGGAACTGAAAGTGCTTCCTCGCTCGTGTGGCCGGGGGGAGGGCAGAGCCGCCATCGCTGGCTTCCTCCGGGTTCCTGCTCTGTAAAGCGAGACGGGGTGGGGGTCCGATGGCGTCCGAGTTCCCCCCAGTTCCGAGAGACGGGGCTGTGTGCGGCGCCGGCGGGAGGTGGCTTTCACTCTGAGAGCAGCGGGGGGACTGGGAGCCGTGTTTGCAGGCTGGTCAGTGGTTTGGGCAGCTCTGCCTCCAGACCTATCACTGCCCCATGGCGATCACGCCCTCCTCCGCTCCCTCCTTTGTCCAGACCAGAGCGGCCCTTCACGAGCACAAAGGAAACGGGGTCACTGCCCCATCCAGGATGCCCCGCTCCTGGCCTGGCGTCCGACCTCTTTCCCGGGGCCGCCGAATCCTCCCGGCCCGCCCGTCCGCCTCTCTGGGCTCCGCGCTCACCATCCTCCCCCCGCCGGCCGGCGTGGCTCCGCTGGCGGGGCGTCGTCCGGGACACGGAAAGGCTGTTGGTTCGATTCCCGGTCAGGACCCAGGCCAGCCTCCATCCCTGGTAGGAGGCAGCGGATCGGCGTTTCTCTCTCACATCCCTGTCGCTCTCTCCCTCAAAAACTGCTAAGATCTTTAGAGGACAGATGCTCCGGTCCCTGAGGCCTCCCCCGTGGGACCCCGAGCGTGCTCCCGGCAGAGGCCTCGCCGGCTCCGTCCCCCGCAGTGTCCCACCCCAGCCCTCCGGCCCCTGTTTCTCCTGATGGTCCCTCCGCAGAGCCCCCTCCCAGGTGCCCCCCCCTTCGTCTCCGTGGCTCCCGTCTGGCTTATCTGAGTCGTGGACGTGTTTGCTGGTTGCTTATCTCTTTCCCAGACCAGAAGGCGGGGGCCTTGCTGGCTCCACGCGTTGCTGTGTCTGGGAGGCGGTAAAACGTTCAACCGTCCGGCCGCTGAGCTACAGGGCGGTCCGGCCGCTGAGCCACAGGGCCGTCCGGGTGGGGGCGTCCAGAGAGAGAGGAGGAGGGGCGGCCGGTGTCGGGGAGGGTGGGGTGCTGCCAGGCTGCAGGACGAGGGGGCTGTGTGTCTGGACGCTGAGCATGGAGCTTAGAGCTGTGCCCGGCACATCACAGGTGCCTGATAAACATTGAGCAAATGAATGGAAAAGGGAACGACCCCACAGGAAGGAAGGAAGGAAAGAAGGAAGGAAGGGAGGGAGGGAGGGAGGGAGGTCACGTCAGAGGAAAACTCTGAAAACGATCAGATTGGAGGTGGAGTCCAGTGAACACGTGTCATCATCCAGAGTTACGGGCTTGCTTTCTTGCGATGACTCCTGACCCGTGTGACGTGTACGGCCATGGAATCAGGCACATTCACAGTGTGGTGCAGCCACCGACCTTTCTTTTCTTTTCTTTCATTTTTTTTTTAATACATTTTTTATTGATTTCAGAGAGGGAGAGAGAGAGAGAAACCATCAATAATGAGCGATGGATCGGCTGCCTCCTGCACGCCCCCCACTGGAGATGGAGCCCACACCCCCGGCCTGTGCCCTGAGCGGGAATGGAACCGTGGCCTCCTGGTTCCCAGGCCGACAGTCAGCCCCTGCGCCCTGCCGGCCAGGCCACCAGCGCTGGCAGCCGGCTCCTCCCTGGCAGCCGGGCGTGGCTTCCTGCCGGTCACCCATGTGAGCTCCTCCCCGATGCACCTGCGTTTCTGTCCCCCCCCTCTGCGTGGGGGAGGGCCTTCGTATGTTCACAGACAGCGATGGGGTCAAGGCGGGGTGTGTGTGGGGGGACCAGGCCGTGACGGCCGAAGGAGGGAGAGCGTGTGTCTGAGGAGCGGACATTAAAAGCCCTGGTTTGGCTTTAAAAGTTAAGTGCAGAGCCTGGCCGGTGTGGCTCAGTGGTTGAGCATCAGCCTAAAATAACATAAACTGTTGGTTCAGGACAGAGGCCTTGGCCTCCGGGTTCTTAGGCAGCCACCACGCGTGTGCTCCGGGGCCTGTTCCTGGGCCCGGCAGCTGCCGGTCCCCAGCTCCTTCCTTCCACAGCCGGAGGGCGAGACCGCGGGGTGCTAATCGCCTGCAGGAGGGCGGGGCGGGCGCTCTCCCTGGGGTCTTTGGTGGCTCTGGAGGAGGTCAGGGCCCTCACACCTCACCGGCCGACCGCGCAGCTGGGAGCTCTGAGCCTGCGGCCGGGGCGGGCGCCCTGGCTGGGATCCCGTATGGCTGCGGGCGAGGAAAATGCTTTTCGTCCGCCGGAGGGTCGCTCCTCACGTTTAACGGAATAAACCGTCTTTCCAGGAATCTCTGGTTTCTGTTCTCCTGGGTCCTAAACAGGCTCTCAGTGCCCGGCGGTCGAGGCTCAGTGGTTGGGCATCAACCTGTGAACCAGGAGGTCAGGGTTCGATTCCCGGTCAGGGCACAGGCCCGGGCTGTGCGCTCAGTCCCCAGCGGGGGGCGTGCAGGAGGCAGCTGATCTATGATTCTCTTTCATCATTGATACTTCTGTCTCTTTCCCTCTCTCTTTCTCTCTGAAATAATATATATATATGTTAAAAAGCTCTCAGGCTGGTCCCGTGTGGCTGGTACCGTGCACACACACACACACACACACACACGCACCGTATTCAGTACGGCACACTGTACATGCTCCCACAGCTTGCTCTCGCCTTTTTTGGAGCCTTAGCAGCAGCCTTGAGAAATCACTGACTTTCTCCAGGACAGAGCTGTGTGGACTGAGTTGTGGGGTGGGGGGGAGCGGCGAGGTCTCCCGGGGCCGTGATGGGAGGGGCGGGCATTCCCAGCAGCCCCGGGGACGGTGGCGGACTTCCGGTCCCTGGTGCCTTTGTTGGGCCTGTGGGCACCGCCCCTGCTGGCGGGGCTTCCGTCCCTTCTCCTGAGGCCGCCGCCTTCACAGGTCTCAGTCCTCCCGTGTTGGCATGAGCGGACGGAAATGTTCAGGGAACATGGTTGCTGCTTTCAAAAGTATAAATAGCCCGGCCAGTGCATAATAAAAAGAATATTAAAAAATTAAAACCTACATCTACATGAGAAAACCATCATTATCATAGTGGAATAAGCAGTCTAAAATGTATGTGTTTTTCCTGATTTCAGAGAGGAAGGAAGGGAGAGAGAAACATCAATGATGAGAGCATCACAGATCAGCTGCCCCCTGCACACCCTCTGATGGGGATGGAGCCCCCAACCCGGGCCTGTGCCCTGACCGGGAATCCAACCCTGACCTCCTGGTTCCTGGGGCGACGCCCCACCACGGAGCCAGGCTGGGCCGGGCTAACAGTGCGTGGGCACTGAGGAGTGATTGATTCTGCCGTGTTCTCGGAGGACAGTCCTGTCCCGTAGCCAAGCACCCTGGGCGCCCGCCCTGCGGACACCTGACCCGCACCCGCCCTGTGCCCCCCTCGCCCGGCAACGGCCCCGTACACACAGCGGGAACAGCCAGTTCCTGTGGGGCCCATTGTTGGTTTCCTATTCTGAGCCGTCCCGGAGGGGCGGCGGATCCGAGCCTGGGCTGCGGACGGGGCATTCGGTTCCCATGCCCCTGGCCTGTCTTGGGAGCGGATAGCATCTCACCTCAGGCTCCTTCAGCTCGGAAAGGAGCACGCGGCTTCTCTGTGGTCCCTCGGGAGCGTGCTCCCGTTACTAGTGAATGCGTGGTTGTCTGGTCCTCCCGCGAGGGGCTGGGCCTCTGCAAGGGTCCTGACCGAGGGAGCCAGCCCCTCGGCCTCCCTGCCCCCACCCCGCCGGGTTCTCCCCCCCTCTCCCCCCCCCCTCCAGCCAGCGTGGAGGCCTTCCTCCTGTGCAACTTGGCCTCCTTATTTACTTTTTAATGTTTTTAATGACTTTTCAGAGAGAGGGATAGGAACATCAGTGAGGAGAGAGAATCCTGGATCGGCTGCCTCCTGCACGCCCCCCACTGGGGATGGAGCCCCCAACCCGGGCCTGTGCCCCGACGGGGAATGGAACCGTGACCTCCTGGTTCATGGTTTGATGCTCCACCGCTGAGTCACGCCGGCAGGGCCAGGGAGTCATGTCTTTTCTGCTTCACGGTTCTTCCCGTTATTTCTCTGTTTACATCAAGAAAACCTTTCTCCTGTGCCGGCTGCCCTGCCCACCAGGCCCCAGGTTTGGAGTCAGTCCTGAGCCCAGGGCCAGTGCGGGCAGAGCAGTGCGTTTGGAAGGAGCTGGTGATGTCTGAGTGTCAGTCCAGTGTGTGGAATCACTCAGGGTTCGCGCTGGAGGCATATCCACAGGCTCACTGATCTCCTGCTGCTTCCTGTCGTGCAGTTAAGCTCATTGGGTGGCGTGGCTAACAAAGGCACAGGTTCAAGCCTACAGTTCTGTGCTGCGTCATCTGTACGTGTGCGCCCACCACCCTGGTACCAGCCTCCGGCACCATTTCTTCCACCCGGGACCCATGTCGCAGGCCCGGGCGCTGTGGTCCCTGACAGACGCGCGCCTCCCTGGCGACAGGGCCGTTCGTTCTTGTCCTGCTGCCATGACGGCGTTCAGGGCAGCTGGGTAAGCAGGTACCCGTGGCTGGCACCGTGCAGGCTGTACCGTGTGGGATGGTACCGTGTGGCTGGCACCGTGTGGCTGGCACCGTGTGGCTGGTACCGTGTGGGATGGTATCGTGTGGCTGGCACCGTGTGGCTGGCACCGTGTGGCTGGTACCGTGTGGCTGGTACCATGTGGCTGGCACCGTGTGGCTGGTACCGTGTGGGATGCACTGTGTGGCTGGTACCGTGTGGCTGGTACCGTGTGGCTGGTACCGTGTGGGATGCACTGTGTGGCTGGTACCGTGTGGCTGGTACCGTGTGGCTGGTACCGTGTGGCTGGTACCAGAGGCCCACGGACACGGGTGAAACGGAGGAGAGGTGTTTGGGGACTCACGTTCATCTCCTCCCTGCTTCGGGGCGGTCGTGGGGATTAAGGAGCCAAATCAGTCACTTTCCGGGAACAGCGCCTGCCACCTGGAGAATTATTTCATATTTTAAAGAATTATTTCATATTTTTAAATCTTCACTGAGGATATGTTTTTAAAAAATTACTTTTAGAGACAGAAGAAGGGGCGGGGAAAGGGGGGGGCAGAGAGAGAACCATCAATCGGTTGCCTCCCACACGTGCCCCTCGGGGACTGAGCCCACAACCAGGATGAGTGCTGACCGGGAATCGAACCTGCAACCTCGGGCTGAAGCTCCAACCAGCCGAGCACCCGGCCAGGGCTCCCTTCCCTTTCCCCAGAGGCAGGGCCGTGACACATGAGAGCCATGACACATTTTCTCCTGAAACAGGGCACCTGGTGCTCTAACGGCCCAGGAGGGTGCCCTCCGCAGCGCCCTCTGCGGGCGCCCCGCCTCTCCCCACCCCCCCGGCAGGCGCCCAGGGCATTGCCCTCGCCTGCCCCTACGGAGCCTTCCTGGGATGGCGAGGCCTCGCGGTGTCGCTTTGCGCTGATGAATAATTGAGCGCCGGGATAAAAATAAAGCCCGGCTCACGTTCCCGCGGGAGCGGGTCATGCTGCTGAGCCGTGCGGGGAGGGCGGCTCCCGGGCGGCCGCCTCCGGCCCCGGGGCCCTGGGCTGGCTCTGCCCAGGGAGCTCCACGGTCTGATCCAGCGCCATCGCCCTGAGGCGGGTCTCCCGAGAGGGCCGGGGCCAGGGGTCTGCGGGGAGCACAGTACCGTCAGCAACACACAGTGCGTCTGCCCCCGCTTGGACCCACCCATGACGTGTGTGTGTGTGTGTGTGTGTGTGTGTGTGTGAGAATATATGTTTTTATTGAGTTCAGAGAGGAAGGGAAAGGGAGAGGGAGAGAAACTTCAGTGGATGGGCTGCCTCCTGCATACCCCCTGTTGGGGATGGAGCCCACAACCCGGGCCTGTGTCCCGATCGGGAATCAAACCCTGACCTCCTGGTTCCTAGGCCGACGCTCACCACTGAGCCACACCAGCTGGCTGTTCGTGCCTTTAGCACGGCCCAGGCAGCTCAGGGTCTGCCCTCGGTGCCCAGGCTCTCAGCCTCCCTTCCGCCAGGGCTGGCAGGACAGGCGGGCAGCCCCGTCGCGATCACCTGCCCCCTGCCCCTCAGCGGGAGGGGTGCCCACGGGCGAGCATCCCGCTCCGGGCGGCCTGGCGCCATCTGAACCCGCTGTCTGTCTGCCGCAGGTCATCTACCTGAAGAAGACTCCGGAAGAGGCCTACAGGGCGCTCCTGTCCGGCTCCAACCCCCCCTACCTTCCATTCAGGTACGGCTGCGGGGGGCGCGGGCGGGGGGCGGGCGCGGGCTGGGCGGCTGGCATGTCCGTGGGTTATTGGTTCCAATGGTCTCAAAACCGTGACCAGGATGTTACGTGGAGTGAAACTCGAGGTGGTTTCTATTATTTCCTTTTTGTCCAGTTTCCTCTCCCCCTTCCCCCCAATCTAGTGAGATAGAACAGCTTTCTCCTTTTAGGGATTAATTTCCCCCGGGATCATTTCTATATCCTGGCTGCTTGAGTGCGAGGGGTGCCCGATCCAGGAGCTCAGAGCCGTACCAAGACTCGTGAGCGCTCAGTAACCGAGCTCATTGATCCACCCATTCATTCTCCCCTTTCACGGGCGATGGCTGCCCTCTGACCCCGTGCTGGCGGCTGGGCGGGTAGAATCAGCATCTTCCTGAAGCACACGCTCAGTGGCCCGGCTCACCGCCGGCCACACATGTGGCTTCAGCCAGGACGGGTCTCTCCCTGGCAGTGCTGGGAGGGAGCAGTTTGTAAGCATCACAGAAAGATCTTTTTACCCTTATTTATTTATTTATTTTTAAATAGAATTTTATTGATTTCAGGGAGGAAGAAGAGGGAGAGAGAGAGAGAGGCATCAGTAATGAGAGAGACTCGTTGCTTGGCTGCCTCTTGCACACCCCCTACTGGGGATGTGCCCACAACCAAGGTACATGCCCTTGGCCGGAATCGAACCTGGGACCCTTCAGTCCGAGGGCCGACGCTCTATCCACTGAGCCACACCGGTTAGGGCCAAAGAAAATCTTTTAGAAACTTGGAGTGAACTTGAGCTTGTGTGGACAGCAGGAGGGGCACACATCAGAGCCCCCTCAGAGGTCCTCCCTGGTTGTGAATGATCCCGAGCGTGTGCTCAGCTGTGTGTGCAAACCTGCCAGCCTAGGACGGCCGCTGACGGTTTCTGAGGTCACATGACCGCAGCGAAGGTCTCCGGGGCTCACGCTTAGACATGTTCGCAGCCGTCACTTCAACGAATTCGTGAAGAGAAAATGCCTAGGGTTCGAGGGGTTCGACCCTGTGTCTCAGGCCACTGGAGGGGGCCGCGGGGAAGACGGCACCCGCTGTACTTGACCTTCTGGGGGAATCGGGGGGCACAGCAGGGAGAGGAAGGAGCCCCGGGAAACGCAGAGCCTGAGCACGTTACCACGGAGGGCGGGAACGGCGACAGGTGCTGAGGCAGGATTATCTGTCAGCACACGTCTGGGGCTGCGGTCGGCAGACTCATCGTCCATGGAGCCACATACCAGCAGCACGACGACGGACATTCCTGTGGAGAGCCGAGCTTTTTAAACTTAAACTTCTCCTGACGCCACTTGTTCAAGTAGACGCGCCCGGGCCGTGTGTTCTGTGGGAGAGCCGCACTCCAGGGGCCAGAGCCGCCTGCGGCTCGCGAGCCGCCGTTTGCCGGCCACCGTGCTGAGGAACCTGTCTCCTGAGAACTAGAATTGTTGAATAAGATGCATCCCGATCTCCCCCTTCCCTCCCCCCCGCCCCATCTCCGTGACCGTCTGCTCTAAGCACCCAGGGTGCTGTTCCCGCCCCGCACGCGAGGAGCGCCCCCCAGAGGCTTAGAGCGAGCTGCTGGCCTCCAACTGTGTGCGCGTGTGTGTGTGTGTGTGTGTGTGTGTCCTCCCCGGCCCTCCGGAGCCTGGTGTGCTTGTGCGTGTGTGTGTGTGTGTGTGTGTGCGTGTGTGTGTGTCCTCCCCGGCCCCCGGAGCCTGGTGTGTGTGTGTGTGTGTGTGTGTGTGTGTGTGTCCAGCCCCCCGGAGCCTGGTGTGTGTGTGTGTGTGTGTGTGTGCGTGTGTGTGTGTCCTCCCCGGCCCCCGGAGCCTGGTGTGTGCGCGTGTGTGTGTGTGTGTGTGTGTGTGTCCTCCCCGGCCCCCGGAGCCTGGTGTGTGTGTGCGTGTGTCCAGCCCCCCGGAGCCTGGTGTGTGTGTGTGTGTGTGTGTGTGTGTCCAGCCCCCCGGAGCCTGGTGTGTGTGTGTGTGTGTGTGTGTGTGTCCAGCCCCCCGGAGCCTGGAGTGTGTGTGTGTGTGTGTGTGTGCGTGTGTGTCCAGCCCCCCGGAGCCTGGAGTGTGTGTGTGTGTGTCCAGCCCCCCGGAGCCTGGTGTGTGTGTGTGTGTGTGTGTGTGTGTCCAGCCCCCCGGAGCCTGGTGTGTGTGTGTGTGTGTGTCCAGCCCCCCAGAGCCTGGTGTGTGTGTGTGTGTATGTGTGTGTGTGTGTGTCCAGCCCCCCGGAGCCTGGTGTGTGTGTGTGTGTGTGTCCAGCCCCCCAGAGCCTGGTGTGTGTGTGTGTGTATGTGTGTGTGTGTGTGTCCAGCCCCCCAGAGCCTGGTGTGTGTGTGTGTGTATGTGTGTGTGTGTGTGTCCAGCCCCCCGGAGCCTGGTGTGTGTGTGTGTGTGTGTGTGTGTCCAGCCCCCCAGAGCCTGGTGTGTGTGTGTGTGTATGTGTGTGTGTGTGTGTCCAGCCCCCCAGAGCCTGGTGTGTGTGTGTGTGTATGTGTGTGTGTGTGTGTGTCCAGCCCCCCGGAGCCTGGTGTGTGTGTGTGTGTGTGTGTGTCCAGCCCCCCAGAGCCTGGTGTGTGTGTGTGTGTGTATGTGTGTGTGTGTGTGTCCAGCCCCCCGGAGCCTGGTGTGTGTGTGTGTGTGTGTGTGTCCAGCCCCCCGGAGCCTGGCAGCAGACGGCTCATGTCCGTGGGGGGACAGCAGATTTGGTCTCCAGGAGACGACCCCACAACACTCCCTCCCAATGCAAACAGGCGGTGCATTCACCAGCAAGGCCCCCGCCGCGCCTGGGGGGGCCTGTGTGCGTTGGGAGGGAGTGTCGTGGTGGGTGACCCCGTGACCTCTCTGTTGCTGAGCGAGTCTCCCCGTGGCCGCAGCAGTGACTGTGCCGGGCAGGTCAGAGCCTGCAGGGCCCAGTCAGCTGCTCAGCACGGGGCACAGGCTGCCTCCCCTTCCTTCTCACGCAAAGCAGACGGGAGCCGCCATCACACAATAGATCTGTGTGTTTAACTTAAAAAAAATATGTGTATTGATCTCAGAGAGGAAGGGAGAGGGAGAGCCAGAAGCACCAGTGATGAGGGAGAATCATGGATGGGCTGCCTCCTGCCGGAGCCGGTCCGCGGTCAGCGGGGGCCGGGCAGGGCCGGTCCGCGGTCAGCGGGGGCCGGGCGGGGCCGGTCCGCGGTCAGAGGGGGCTGGCTGGCTGGAGCCGGTCCGCGGTCAGTGGGGGCCGGGCGGGGCCGGTCCGCGGTCAGCGGGGGCTGGCTGGCTGGAGCCGGTCCGCGGTCAGCGGGGGGCTGGCCGGCTGGAGCCGGTCCGCGGTCAGCGGGGGCCGGGCGGGGCCGGTCCGCGGTCAGCAGGGGGCCGGGCGGGGCCGGTCCGCGGTCAGCTGGGGGCTGGCTGGCTGGAGCCGGTCCGCGGTCAGCGGGGGCCGGGCGGGGCCGGTCCGCGGTCAGCGGGGGCTGGCTGGTTGGAGCCGGTCCGCGGTCAGCAGGGGCCGGGCGGGGCCGGTCCGCGGTCAGCGGGGGGCCGGGCGGGGCCGGTCTGCGGTCAGCGGGGGGCTGGCTGGCTGGAGCCGGTCCGCGGTCAGCGGGGGCCGGGCGGGGGGCTGGCGGGGACGGGCCTCGGGGTCGGGTGCCCCCGGACCTGGGAGCCCGCGGGCGGGGCCAGCTCCTGCTCCGGCCGAACCTGAGCTGGCGTCTTGGGTTGCGGAGAGCGAGCAGCCTGCTCGGGCCCCGGAACGTAAATAAAGGATGAAGCGTGCGGTGTTCCGTGCGGCCTGTCCCCTCCCGAGAGGACGCCCCTCAGAGGCCTGGCCGCCGTTTCCCATGGTTTTGGGGGGTCGGCCTGGGGGAGGGGGACTGGCATTCCACCCGGGAAAATAGCTGCTCCCTCCCCAGCTCCCTCCCCCCCACCTCCTGCCTCCCTCGGTGCTCGCCCCTCTCTCCACGGTCAGTGTCTTTCTTCACAAAAAGTGCAGCCCGCCTGGCTGGCTCAGGGGCTGAGCGTCGAACTATGAGCCGGGAGGTCAGGGTTCGATTCCCAGTCAGGGCACAGGCCCCGGTTGTGGGCTTGATCCGCAGTGGGGGTGTGCAGGAGGCAGCCGGTCCACGACACTCTCATCACTGATGTTTCCCTCCCTCCCTTCCCCTCTGACATCAGTAACAATGTTATAGAAACAACAGCCCAGTCCTGTGCGGCTGTCAGTGACGCGGCAGCAGTGACGGCACCGCGATGCCTCCGTGCGCCCGCCCCGGGGAGGGCTTCGGGCTCTGTCACCCACCGCGTCCCGGTCCTGCGGGCGCGGCTGCTGCTCCCGGCCTGCGTCTCAGCGGGACTCGGAGGCGACGGGGCGGCGTCCCCGGCCCAGGCCCAGCAGGGCTGGGGTTTGAGTCCGACCCGGAGCCTCGGGCTGGGCCCCCCGCCCCCTGGGGTGCGGCCGTGGAGTGAGGCCCCCAGGAGTCGCACCCGGTGGGCCCCTCGCGCTGACCACGCCGGCCGCTGGGACCCGCCACCCGGGCCCGGGGGCTGGGCTCTCGGCACAGACGGACGTGGGCTCGGGCTCACCGGCTTGTCCGTGTCCACAGGGACGCTTCCTTCGGAAACTGCACGTACAACCTCACCATCCTCGACTGCCTGCAGGGAATCAGAAAGGTACGCGCTCTGCGGCCAGCCACACGGTCCTTTCTGCATGGGCACCGGGCGGCGTGGGCACGGGGGCGTGGGCACCGGGCGGCGTGGGCACGGGGGCGTGGGCACCGGGCGGCGTGGGCACCGGGCGGCGTGGGCACGGGGGCGTGGGCGCGGGGAGCGTGGGCACCGGGGCGTGGGCACGGGGGCGTGGGCACGGGGGGCGTGGGCACGGGGGGCGTGGGCACCGGGCGGCGTGGGCTCTGAGGGCGTGGGCACCGGGCGGCGTGGGCGCGGGGGGCGTGGGCGCGGGGCGGGTGGCGAGGGCACCCGGGCTGGCAGGTGCCGCCCCAGCTCAATGGGAAACTGACTCCCTTCTGCTCCCAGGGATTGCAACACGGATTCTTCGACTTCGAGACGTTCGACGTGGACGAGTATGAGCACTATGAGGTGGGCCCCGGGTTCGGGCCGTGATGGCGGGGTGGGGGCGGGTGGGGGGGTGACAGGGCCCGCGGGCGGCCGGCGGGGGACGGCGTCCGGGTTCGGGCGGTGATGGCGGGGTGGGGGCGGGTGGGGGGTGAACAGGGCCCGCGGGCGGCCGGCGGGGGACGGCGTCCGGGGTCCCGGTGGCCAGGGTCCCCTCGCCGCTGCAGTCTCGGGAAAGGCCGATCTCTGCGCTCGTCCATCATCACGTGGCCCCGTCCTGAGAAAAACGGTCGCCGTTTGGCAGCGCCATTGTCGGTTCCGTTTATCTGAAAATCGGGGTTCTTTTAAAAACCAAGCGGGACGGGGGCCTGGGGTGCGTCATTTTCCTTTTTCTCTTTCCCTCACAAAACCCTGCCAGCGCGTGGAGAACGGGGACTTCAACTGGATCGTCCCCGGGAAGTTCTTGGCATTCAGTGGACCACACCCCAAAAGCAAGATTGAAAATGGTGGGTTTTCCTTTGGCGCCAGCGTGTGTTTTAAAAAGAACGAAAGCAGAGAGAGAGAGACAGCGGAGGCAGGGAGTCCCGCTCTCCGGAGTCAGCTGCCCCTTTAAGGAGAGAGCGGGTGCGGGGGCCGGCAGATGGGGTGGGTGCACCCCGTGGGGTGTGTGAGCTCCTCCCCCCGGAGCGGGTCCCCCTCCTCCTCACTGAGCGGGTCCCCCTCCTCCTCACTGAGCCGGTCCCCCTCCTCCTCACCCCGGAGCCGGTCCCCCTCCTCCTCACTGACCCGGTCCCCCTCCTCCTCACTGAGCCGGTCCCCCTCCTCCTCACTGAGCCGGTCCCCCTCCTCCTCACTGAGCCGGTCCCCCTCCTCCTCACTGAGCCGGTCCCCCTCCTCCTCACCCCGGAGCGGGTCCCCCTCCTCCTCACTGAGCCGGTCCCCCTCCTCCTCACTGAGCGGGTCCCCCTCCTCCTCACTGAGCCGGTCCCCCTCCTCCTCACCCCGGAGCGGGTCCCCCTCCTCCTCACTGAGCGGGTCCCCCTCCTCCTCACTGAGCCGGTCCCCCTCCTCCTCACTGAGCCGGTCCCCCTCCTCCTCACTGAGCCGGTCCCCCTCCTCCTCACTGAGCGGGTCCCCCTCCTCCTCACTGAGCCGGTCCCCCTCCTCCTCACTGAGCGGGTCCCCCTCCTCCTCACTGAGCCGGTCCCTCTCCTCCTCACCCCGGAGCCGGTCCCCCTCCTCCTCACTGAGCCGGTCCCCCTCCTCCTCACTGAGTGGGTCCCCCTCCTCCTCACTGAGTGGGTCCCCCTCCTCCTCACTGAGGGGGTCCCCCTCCTCCTCACTGAGGGGGTCCCCCTCCTCCTCACTGAGCCGGTCCCCCTCCTCCTCACTGAGCCGGTCCCCCTCCTCCTCACTGAGCCGGTCCCCCTCCTCCTCACTGAGCCGGTCCCCCTCCTCCTCACTGAGCCGGTCCCCCTCCTCCTCACTGAGCGGGTCCCCCTCCTCCTCACTGAGCGGGTCCCCCTCCTCCTCACCCCGGAGCCGGTCCCTCTCCTCCTCACTGAGCGGGTCCCCCTCCTCCTCACTGAGGGGGTCCCCCTCCTCCTCACTGAGCCGGTCCCCCTCCTCCTCACTGAGTGGGTCCCCCTCCTCCTCACTGAGGGGGTCCTCCTCCTCCTCACTGAGCCGGTCCCCCTCCTCCTCACTGAGCCGGTCCCCCTCCTCCTCACTGAGCCGGTCCCCCTCCTCCTCACTGAGGGGGTCCCCCTCCTCCTCACTGAGCCGGTCCCCCTCCTCCTCACTGAGTGGGTCCCCCTCCTCCTCACTGAGGGGGTCCCCCTCCTCCTCACTGAGCCGGTCCCCCTCCTCCTCACTGAGCCGGTCCCCCTCCTCCTCACTGAGCGGGTCTCCCTCCTCCTCACTGAGCCGGTCCCCCTCCTCCTCACTGAGCCGGTCCCCCTCCTCCTCACCCCAGAGCCGGTCCCCCTCCTCCTCACTGAGCCGGTCCCCCTCCTCCTCACTGAGTGGGTCCCCCTCCTCCTCACTGAGTGGGTCCCCCTCCTCCTCACTGAGGGGGTCCCCCTCCTCCTCACTGAGCCGGTCCCCCTCCTCCTCACTGAGCCGGTCCCCCTCCTCCTCACTGAGGGGGTCCCCCTCCTCCTCACTGACCCGGTCCCCCTCCTCCTCACTGAGGGGGTCCCCCTCCTCCTCACTGAGCCGGTCCCCCTCCTCCTCACTGAGCGGGTCTCCCTCCTCCTCACTGAGCCGGTCCCCCTCCTCCTCACTGAGCCGGTCCCCCTCCTCCTCACCCCGGAGCCGGTCCCCCTCCTCCTCACTGAGCCGGTCCCCCTCCTCCTCACTGAGCGGGTCTCCCTCCTCCTCACCCCGGAGCCGGTCCCCCTCCTCCTCACTGAGCCGGTCCCCCTCCTCCTCACTGATCGGGTCCCCCTCCTCCTCACTGAGCCGGTCCCCCTCCTCCTCACTGAGCCGGTCCCCCTCCTCCTCACTGAGCCGGTCCCCCCTCCTCCTCACTGAGCGGGTCCCCCTCCTCCTCACCCCGGAGCCGGTCCCCCTCCTCCTCACTGAGCCGGTCCCCCTCTTCCTCCCCCTGGAGCCGGTCCCCCTCCTCCTCACTGAGCCGGTCCCCCTCCTCCTCACTGAGCCGGTCCCCCTCCTCCTCCCCCTGGAGCCGGTCCCCCTCCTCCTCACTGAGCCGGTCCCCCTCTTCCTCCCCCTGGAGCCGGTCCCCCTCCTCCTCACTGAGCCGGTCCCCCTCCTCCTCACTGAGCCGGTCCCCCTCCTCCTCACTGAGCCGGTCCCCCTCCTCCTCACTGAGCCAGTCCCCCTCCTCCTCACTGAGCCGGTCCCCCTCCTCCTCACTGAGCCGGTCCCCCTCCTCCTCCCCCCGGAGCGGGTCCCCCTCCTCCTCACTGAGCCGGTCCCCCTCCTCCTCACTGAGTGGGTCCCCCTCCTCCTCACTGAGGGGGTCCCCCTCCTCCTCACTGAGCGGGTCCCCCTCCTCCTCACTGAGGGGGTCCCCCTCCTCCTCCCTGAGCCGGCCCCCCTCCTCCTCACTGAGTGGGTCCCCCTCCTCCTCACTGAGCGGGTCCCCCTCCTCCTCACTGAGCCGGTCCCCCTCCTCCTCACTGAGCCGGTCCCCCTCCTCCTCACTGAGCCGGTCCCCCTCCTCCTCACTGAGGGGGTCCCCCTCCTCCTCACTGAGCCGGTCCCCCTCCTCCTCACTGAGTGGGTCCCCCTCCTCCTCACTGAGGGGGTCCCCCTCCTCCTCACTGAGCCGGTCCCCCTCCTCCTCACTGAGCCGGTCCCCCTCCTCCTCACTGAGCGGGTCCCCCTCCTCCTCACTGAGCCGGTCCCCCTCCTCCTCACTGAGCCGGTCCCCCTCCTCCTCACCCCGGAGCCGGTCCCCTCCTCCTCACTGAGCCGGTCCCCCTCCTCCTCACTGAGCGGGTCCCCCTCCTCCTCACTGAGCGGGTCCCCCTCCTCCTCACTGAGCGGGTCCCCCTCCTCCTCACTGAGTGGGTCCCCCTCCTCCTCACTGAGCCGGTCCCCCTCCTCCTCACTGAGCCGGTCCCCCTCCTCCTCACTGAGCGGGTCCCCCTCCTCCTCACTGAGTGGGTCCCCCTCCTCCTCACCCCGGAGCAGGTCCCCTGCACTGAAGGGGGAGCAGGCGCACTGCAGGCGCGCAGTGAGGGTTAGAGACTGTGGCCTGTGCTCCGCACACGACAGGTGCTTATTAGGAGCAGAGATGCAGGTTCCATGTGTATCACGAATGAGCCTACTATTGACTTCATTTGCCCATTTTGCAGCTTTTTTACTTTTAATAATGCCTGGGGGGCCTCGTCACCCGACCCTGCTGTCTTCAGGTTCCTGACTTTCGAGGAGGGAAGAGATGCATTTTCAAATCTCTCTCCGCCCGCCCTCAAGTGCTGCCTGGTCCGGGGAGCACCAGGGCCTGCCTGTGCTTCACCGGTGCCAGCGCGCCACCTGGCGGCCGGCCGGAGAAGGGCAGCCCAGGCCTGGCGCACTGACAGCACCCCAAACAGCACCCCCCCAGTCCTAGGACCGTGCCCTGGCTTTGGTTATGACTCGCTGGGAACACTGGGGATCTAAGAAACCTCCTCACCAACTCTAGGAAGTGGAGGCCCAACCATTAGCCTCGGGCTGGTTCTGACCCGAAACCAGCCCCCGCGCAGCCCGGAGCCTGGCTCCAGGGCGCAGCCTCTGCCGCCCTCTGCCCGCTCTCTGCCCGCGTGTGCAGGGCAGGGCAGGGCCCCCCGGGGCCCCAGCCGGCCGGCCCCCGGGGTCAGTGAGGCAGGTCGCTGAGTGCCTGGTGCAGAGTGCTCGGCGCCCCGAGCTGCGATCCCCATCGTCGGCAGGACTCCGCGCCCCCATCGCTGTCCGGGCCCCGTGCCCCGTTGTCGGGAGAACGGTGACCCGGCCCGGAGCCCAGTGACGCCCCCGGTGGGGAGGGTGGCTCTCGGCGCCCGTGTCCGTCCCTCCCCCAGGGAGACGGAAAGTACACTCTCTCCCCTCTTCGCTCCGGAGTGGAAGTTGTGTGTCGGCCTCTCAGCCCTGCCTGCCCCCCCCCGGGGGGGTGACCTGGGCTCCGGGCGGGGGAGGGAGCAGGCGGGAGGCCCACCTCGGACACAGGAGCCCAGGCGGCTGGCGGGAATGCTGTGGGGAGTCCCCGCCCGGGGAGCGGGGGCCGGGAGAACCCGGGAGGGTGTCCTCCCCGCCCTGCTGACAGCCCGCTCCCCCAGGGTACCCCCTCCACGCCCCGGAGGCCTACTTCCCCTACTTCAAGAAGCACAACGTGACGGCCGTGGTGAGGCTGAACAAGAAGATCTACGAGGCCCGGCGCTTCACCGACGCCGGCTTCGAGCACTACGACCTGTTCTTCACCGACGGCAGCACGCCCAGCGACAGCATCCTGCGCCGCTTCCTGAGCATCTGCGAGAGCACCGAGGGCGCCATCGCCGTGCACTGCAAAGGTGCGCTGCCCCTGCCCGCCCGCGGCCCGCACACTGACCCCCGCACCCCGGGCCCCGCGCCCTGGGCCCGCCCGCGGCCTGCACACTGACCCCCACACCCCGCACCCCGCACCCCGGGCCCGCCCGCGGCCCGCACACTGACCCCCACACCCCGCACCCTGCACCCCGGGCCCGCCCGCGGCCCGCACACTGAACCCCACACCCCGCACCCCGCGCCCCGGGCCCGCCCGCGGCCCGCACACTGAACCCCGCACCCCGGGCCCACACCCCGCGCCCCGGGCCCGCCCGCGGCCCGCACACTGACCCCCACACCCCGCACCCCGCGCCCCGGGCCCGCCCGCGGCCCGCACACTGAACCCCGCACCCCGGGCCCACACCCCGCGCCCCGGGCCCGCCCGCGGCCCGCACACTGACCCCCACACCCCGCACCCCGCGCCCCGGGCCCCGGGCCCGCCCACGGCCCGCACACTGACCCCCACACCCCGCACCCCGCACCCCGGGCCCGCCCGCGGCCCACACCCCGCACCCCGCACCCCGGGCCCACACCCCGCGCCCCGGGCCCGCCCGCGGCCCGCACACTGACCCCCACACCCCGCACCCCGCACCCCGGGCCCGCCCGCGGCCCGCACACTGACCCCCACACCCCGCACCCCGCACCCCGGGCCCCGGGCCCGCCCGCGGCCCACACACTGACCCCCGCATCCCCGGCCCGCGGCCGCCATGTCTGAGCTACGTCTGAGCACAGGGGGCGCGGCCTGCTGGCACAGCCCCTCCGGGGAGCAGCGTGGCTCAGATGGCGGTGCTGGGGGTGGTGTGGCAGCGTCTGTAGGCTGGCCGGGCACTTTTTATTTTTTAAATATTTTTTATTGATTATTTTACAGAGAGGAAGGGAGAGGGAGAGTTAGAAACATCGATGAGAGAGAAACATTGATCAGCTGCCTCCTGCACCCCCCCCACTGGGGAGCCCTGTCTGCCGGGGGAGGCCGGTCTGTGCTGGGAGCCCAGTCTGTGCTGGGGAGGCCGGTCTGCTGGGGGAGGCCGGTCTGTGCTGGGGAGGCCCGGTCTGCAGGGGGCGGCCAGTCTGCGGGGGGAGCCCGGTCTGCTGGGGGAGGCGGGGAGGCCGGTCTGCAGGGGGAGGCCGGTCTGCGGGGGGAGGCCGGTCTGCGGGGGGAGCCCGGTCTGCTGGGGGAGGCGGGGAGGCCGGTCTGCGGGGGGAGGCCGGTCTGCGGGGGGAGGCCGGTCTGCGGGGGAGGCCGGTCTGCGGGGGGAGGCCGGTCTGCGGGGGGAGGCCGGTCTGCGGGGGGTGGGGGGGGAGGCCGGTCTGCGGGGGAGGCCGGTCTGCGGGGGGTGTGGGGGAGGCCGGTCTGCGGGGGGAGGCCGGTCTGCGGGGGGTGTGGGGGAGGCCGGTCTGCGGGGGGAGGCCGGTCTGCGGGGGGTGGGGGGGGGAGGCCGGTCTGCGGGGGGAGGCCGGTCTGCGGGGGAGGCCGGTCTGCGTGGGGCGGCCGCTGCCAGTGATGACAGCCGCCTCAGCCTTCCCCTTGCCGCCACGTGTGCACACGCGTGGAGCCTTTCCCGGGATCACGCCCTCGGAGCAATCACCGCCCCTGCTCCTCTCCCCCGGCATTGTCTGCCGTGGCCCGTTAATTATTTTGACATCCGCCCTAATTAAGTCAGCTCGGCGTTCTGGGAACCGAGCCGCCTCGAGCGTTTTAACTGAACAGCGAGGAGGCGGTGGGAGCATGACTTCCATGTCCCACCGACGCCACGGCCGCCGGGAGAGCACGCCGTGCCCCGCCTCCCGCTGCAGGCTGCCCCGGGCGGGGTGGGGGCCGGCCGGCCGGCGGGCGGGGAGGCCCCCGAAGGCGCTGGGCAGGGCCAGGCAGGAGTCAGGGAACCGTCTGACCGAGCGGAGCGGGCTGTCGTGTGGCCTGAGAATGACGTTACAAACACCCCGATGCCCGGGCAGGAGCCGGCTCCCGCCCGGTGGACAGGCCGGAGCCCGTGTGCTGGAAGGTGCGGCCTGTTAGGACCGCTCAGCGTTCCTGTTCGCCTTCTGGGTGACCCCGAGAGGGCGAGGGGCTGGTGGAATCTTCCAGCACAGACAGTGGTTGGGACAAGGGCCGGGCACGCAGTCCTGGCCTGCGATCGCTGAGGCTCTGGAGCCAGCGTGTCCCACGCCAAGGCTGACACGGGCCAAGTGAGCCAGGCCCTGGCCCGGGGGCCGTGAGTTTGACGTGCTTGTTCTGTGAGGGGCCCGTGAGGGGGTGGCGGCGGGCGGTGGACAGACCGCGTCCGGCTGCTCGCCCCGCGCGCCGGCCCTCCTCGGCCAGGCGTGCCCCCCCCCCCCCCAGGTTCCTTAGAACCGAGCGGAGCGCTCCTCCTGGGAAGAGCACAGAGGATGCTCTTTTTATAGGTTAATTACAGCTGTTTGAAGTCTCGGAGATCCGAACACTCTCTGCACCTTTTTCTCGGGGGCTGTGTGTGGTGGAGACTCCGCTCCCAGGGAGAGGGCGGGGCCCTCGTGTCCCCCCAGAGGCCACAGACGGGCTCTGGACGCGGACCGGGCGCTGGCCCTGCTCTGGCCACCGGGCCGTGCTCTGTCCACACGACCTGCGGCCCCGTCAGAGCTCTGAGAGGCCAGGACCGATGTCTCCCGGTGCTCACGTCTGAGGACGTGGCTACACGCCCCTCTGGCCAGCGTGTCGGTGCCGGGCGGGTCCTCGGTGTCAGGAGGTGGCCCTGCTCCAGATGCCCCAGGCCGCCCCCACGCGCCCTCCTTGTCTGTGGAACGGTCGGTAGCAGTTTGAACGGGCAGCGCCGGGCAGGTGCCGGGCGGTTGGCATCGGCTCTGTCCCTCTCTTGCAGCCGGGCTGGGCAGGACGGGGACGCTGATCGGCTGCTACGTCATGAAGCACTACCGGTTCACGCACGCCGAGGTCATCTCCTGGATCCGAATATGCCGGCCCGGCTCCATCATCGGGCCCCAGCAGCACTTCCTGGAGGAGTAAGTCTGTGTCCCCACGGGCGGGTCCCCCCGGCCCCTGCCTCTTCCCCCGATGCGGCAGCCGGGCAGCTGGGGACGAGTGCTGCAGCCGGAGGGAGCCGGCCCCCGGGGCCCGGCGAGGGCACGGCGCGGCCGCCTGCCAGCTCCCTGTCGCTTCCTGGGTGGCCCGGCCACCGTGTGAGTTTGTCATCCCACCTGGCGCATGGCTTTCCTTCTTTCCTTGTGTTCGCATGTCTGTGAGCAGAACGGGAAAACACATACACACACACAGCCCACATGCACACAGCACGTGCGCACACACGCACAGAGCACACACGCACACACACAGAGCACACACGCACACACACAGAGCACACACATATACACACAGCCCACACGCACACAGCACGTGCGCACACACGCGCACACACAGAGCACACACGCGCACACACACACGCGCACACACAGAGCACACACATACACAGTGCACACACACACAGCACACACGCACACACAGAGCACATGCACACAGCACGTGCGCACACACGCACACACACAGAGCACACACACACATACACAGAGCACACACGCACACAGCAAGTGCGCACACACGCACACACACAGAGCACACACACAGAGCACACACGCACACACACAGAGCACACACACATACACACAGCACACACGCACACGCACAGAGCACACACACATACACAGAGCACACACGCACACACACAGAGCACACACACACATACACAGTGCACACACACAGCGGGGCGGGGGGCCTCTGTGAGGTGCCGCTCACGGACAGGAGGTGGCTGCCGTGTGGCTGGTCTGAGCGTTCCCAGGCCCGAGGGCCGCACTCAGAAGAACAGTCATAGCGCCCCCTCCTGCCCAGACGCACGCACTGGCTCCGGCCAAACCCCGGTCCCCAGGAAGAGAGTTAACCTGCCGGGCACGCCCTTCCTGGCGTCCCCTCAGCATTTCAGAAACCACCAGCCGTCTGCCATGAGCGGGACGAGGCACCCTGGCCGGTGGGGCTCAGTGGCGAGTGTCGTCCGTGCAGAGAGGCCTGGCGTCCGCCTGCCCGTCGGCCTGCTGGCCGTCTGCTGGCCGTCTGCTGGCCATCCGCCGGGAGAGGGCCAGGGAGCCGCGGCATGCCCTGCAGAGGGCTGGGCGGGCACCCAGTGGGCGCCCATCGGCAGGCGTGGGGCTCCGGCTTCTGCACAGACGCGCAGACCGTGTGTGGTCAGTCTGGGCTCCCGCGTCTCCGCACTGGCCGCCCTGCTCGGCGCGGTGCTGGCAGCATCTGGTGAACGTCACCCAGAGCGGAGTGACATGGGAGTGACGGGTCAGCCAGCGCTGTTTATCTCAGGGAACGGCAGGCACAGCGACGGGAACAATGTGGGAGCCGTCCACGCCGGAGCTGGAGCTCCTAACCGTGATGGACTCCTGCTGTGCACGCTCAGTGTGCGTGTGCGAGAGAGAGAGAGAGAGAGAGAGAGAGAGAGAGAGGAGAGAGGGAGAGGGAGGGAGGGAGGGAGGGAGGGAGAGAGAGAGAGAGAAAGAGAGAGAGAGGGGGGGAGAGAGGGAGAGAGGGAGAGAGAGAGGGGGGGGGGGGCACGGGCATTGGGCCAAGGAAAGTGGGTTCCAAGTTTTTAAAATGATCTGTGTTAAAGGTTCTAGAACTTGCTGTTCCTAAAATAGCAACAAGTAGGACCTGAGCCCTTAGAGGCTGATTAGGATAACGCTCGACAGTCTGTGTGTCCGTTAGAATCACAGGCACACGCGCGGTCTGAAACGGAGCTGGTGCGACAGGCACCGTTTGCAGGAAGGCTCCTTGATTTTCGGTGTTCACTCACACCGTCCGGAAGCCCTCGGCGGAGCAGGAACACGGGTCGGGTCTGAGGAGAATTCTCGGCAATGGTGGCATCAGGAATTGATCTTAAAGTCTCACGCCGGTTACTGTGGGACGCGGGACGGTTTTTGTTTTGTTCCCTGTGTGGAAGGGGTTAGAGGCGAAATAGCGATCCTGGTTTCGGGGTGAAGTGGGTGTTTGGGGTGAGAGCAGGGCCGGAGGGCCGGGGTCGGGGGGGTGCTACCCCGAGATGAGGTGCAGCCAGATGACTCTTCGGGGGGATGTCCTAAATCATCCCTTCCTTTTCCAGCTACATGTGCTTTAAAAAAAATTCAAAAAAAAAAGTTTCATTGATTTTTTTACAGAGAGGAAGGAAGAGGGATAGAGAGCTGGAAACATCGATGGGAGAGAAACATGGACCAGCGAGCCAAGCCAGTTAGGGCAGAATTTCTTTTCCTTTTATATATTTTTATTGATTTCAGAGAGGAAGGGTGAGAGAGAGAGAAACATTAATGATTAGAAACATTGATCAGCTGCCTCCTGCACGCCCCCTGCTAGGGATGTGCCTGCAACCAACGTACATGACCGAAACCAAACCTGGGACCCTTCAGTCCGCAGGCCGGCGCTCTCTCCACTGAGCCACAGCGGCCAGGGCCCAGCTACCTGTTCTTGGTGTGCCCCCTCCGCACCCTTTCCGAACACCTGCCGATGGAGCGTCCGCAGCACCCAGCGCGGGCAGTTCTCCCCGCGTGGCCGTCTGCTCCGTCTCCCGGCCGTGGGCGCCGTGTGCTGCCCGGGCCTCGGACGCCCAGCGAGAGGGTCCATTCACCCGATGCTGGAGCCCAGGAGCGTCCCCTGTCCCCGCGGCCGCCCGGGGCCGATGGCCGAGGACAGGCGCCACGACCCCTGTGGTTTTGGGTGGACACGGGGAAGGCGGGTGGCGCTGGGAGGGCGCATCCGGGCGGGAAGGGTGACGAGGTCTCGGGGTGACGAGGTCACAGGGATGCAGCGGGCAGGCCTCAGCAGGAATGCGGAGGGAGGCCAGCTCCGGACAGAAGCAGCCCGCAGCGAGCTAACTACGCGTTCGCAATTCAAAGCCGAGACAAGGCAGCTGGCCCCACCAAGCACAGGGGGATTCAGAAAGCAGACGTCAGCCCGGCCGGGTGGCTCAGGGGCTGAGCGTGGGCCTAGGAACCAGGAGGTCACGGTTCGATGCCCAGAGGGGGGCGTGCAGGCGGCAGTTGATTCACGATTCTCCCTCATCATGGATGTTTCTCTCTCCCTGCCTCTCCCTGCCTCTCTGAAATAAGTTGAAATATATTTAAAAAAAAAAAACAACAACAGGAGGTTCACAGTTCTGCGGTGGCATCTGTCCTGAGCATCTGAGGACCTTAGCAGTCCACCCCGTGGCGACCGGGACCCGGGGCAGAAGCCGGCCGTTTGTGTTCTGTGCAGGGTTTCACTGCCGTGGCTTCAGGAAGTTCTATTTTCTTTACCCTGAGACTTCGCCATCGCTCCGCCCTGCTTCGTAAATGTGTGTCTGCCGTCTCTTTACTGACACGACGTCCCACTTCTGAGATGACGGGGTGCTCTCCTCTCCTCTCCTCTCCACAGAAAGCAAGCGTCGCTATGGGTCCAAGGAGACATCTTTCGATCCAAGTTGAAAAGCAGACCGTCCAGCGAGGAGAGTATTAATAAAATCCTTTCGAGCTTGGATGACCTGTCCATCCATGGAAACGTATCCAAAACCCAGAACCTGGAGCGGTTCGGAGAGGTGAGTCTCCTCCTGCACGTGTGGCTTCTTCCTCCTCCGAGCGGCCGGGGGACCAGGGTCTCAGGCGCGGAGTCCTCCTCTCCCAAAGCAAGACCGGGTGCCACGCGCAGAGCCTTGCTAGTAAAAGCGCACAGATTTGGGGCACGCACTGCCCTGTCACATGCCATTGACTGTGCCCTGTGCTGTACTGCACACTCTCCATGCACACGCGCAGGGCTGAGTTCACAGGACGGTGCACGCTCACCTGTGTGAAATGCCCTGCACGCAGGGGTGACCTGCCGCCCAGGGAGCCGTCTGCCAGCGCCAGCGCCTCACCGTGACCTTTATGCCCTTCCCCCAGAATAACCCGGAAGAGGATGAGGACGTGGAGATGAAGAACAGCATCACCCAGGGAGACAAACTACGTGCCTTAAAGAGCCAGCGCCAGCCGCGCTCCTCGCCGCCCTGCGCCTTCCGGTGAGACCGGACCCTGGAGCCCTCGTGTGCTCCACAGGCGGACAGGACCCTCCCCCCTCCCCCCCTTTTCTTTAAATCGATTTTTATTGATGTCAGAGGGGCAGGGAGAGAGAGAGAGAGAGACATCAACGATGAGAGAATCATGGACTGGCTGCACCCTGGCCAGTGTGTTCAGGGGTTACTGGGCACTGAAGGGCCTTGGGTTCGGTTCCCAGTCGTGGGCATGCACCTGGGTCGCAGGATCCACCCCGGCCAGGCACCTGCGGGAGGCAACCCATCGATGGTGTTGCTCTCACTTTGATGTTTCCCTCCCTCCCTCTCTCCTTCCCTCCCTCTCCATTTAAATTCAGTTGAAAAATATCTATGGGTGAGGATTAACAAAGCAAATGAAACCAGGGCAAACAAAAACGTTTTTTTTAAATTTTTTTTTTATTCCTCCAAGTGGGATTCAGAATGAAACAGAGAGACCGCAGTCCCTTCCTGCCAGCTCGGGGCGGTCTGTCCGGTGAAGGGACTGGTGCCCGGTCCCCAGGCCTCCCCGTGGCCCGTTTGATGCCTCGGCCCCGGCTGGGCGGGGCCCTGAGCACCTGTCTCTGCTCTTTGTAGGTTGGAGGACCTGAAGGGGCCCCCGCGGGCAGTGGTGTCCCAGCCTGTCAGGTACGGCGGCCGGAGCCCCGGGCCCCGAGCTCCCCCTCCATCTCCCGCCTCTGACCGCGCCCCGGGCCTGGCCCGGGGGTATCTGTAACGTCACTCGGGGCCACACAGCCGTATCCGCTTAAGAACCTGCTGTGGGGTCGGCCGGACGTTTAACTGGGCCCAGTGCTGGGCCGGGCCGGGCCACGGGGTTTCTGGGCCTCACACGGCCCGCGGGCCGGACGTTCCCCACCCCCGCCAGTGGGCGAGGATGAGCTGCTCACGGCGCTTCACTGCCTCCGCCCCTCCTTCCTGGGCGGCCACGGGGCCGGAGGCTGGGACAGGCACCGGTGCCCCAGACGGGGTCTGACCGGCCATGGGCTGCCCCGGCCCTTTGGCCCGGCGCCGGACCTTCTGCGAAGAGATAGCCGTTCCGCTCTCCCCCTCCCGGTTTTTGCTCGTGTTTTCTCGCTGTTTTTCCTCCTCCGCCCTCCACGCGGAGAGGACACGTTCCTGTTTTTCTGGGGAAAAGTCCCCTGAGTGCTCTCGGGTCCTGCCAGGCCATTGGGCTGTGGACTAACGGGTTTGCCGCCACAGTCTTGGGGGTCAGAGGCCGAGACGGGGCTGGCAGGTGGGAGAAGGCACAGCCGAGGCCTCGCCAGGCCGGGGCCTGGGAGGAGAGGACGGGTGAGCCGTGCCAGGACCCGTGGGCCACATGGCGGGGAGGGGAGGGGACCCAGGACGGCGGGAGGAGAAGAGCAGGGCGTGGGGTCCCGGCTGGAGCCCAGCACAGCCCCTCGCAGGGGGGGCTGAGCGCGAGGCCCCAGAGCGCCCGGCGCGCCCACGCCCGGATCTGAGCCTCTCGCGCTGACCGCCCGTGGCCGAGCTGATGTCCGCGGACGCTCCGCCTCCTCCCTCCCCAGACTGGCCGCCTCCGCACAAGGCTCCGCGTCCACGCTGAAGATCTGCAAAGTGGCCTCCCCCCCGTCCGCCACCGCCAAGCGCATCGCCAGGGGCTCCCTGGCCTCGGGCGCCAGTCTGAGAAGGTGACTCCCCTCTGGGTGCTGGGTGCTGGGTGCTGGGTGCTGGGTGCTGGGTGCTGGGTGCTGGCCGCAGCAGGCGTTCGGCTGCCCCTGGCCGGGGGAGAGGGGTTGGGAGAGGAGAAACCCCGCAGGCTCTGCCCTCCGGCTGGCCCTGTCCTGCGCTGTGGGGACGGGCGCGGACAGAGGGCATGGCGTGCGCGCCCGCCCGCAGCCGCCTGGTCCGGAGGCGGCGCTGAGTGTGTCTGAGGACACGCCGGCGGTCACGTCTCCGCCGTGGATCAAACTCGTATGAGTTCCTGCTCACGCTTCTCACTCTGCTTAGAGTTCACTTACTTCCTCCTCAGCAGCCATAGCACCCCGATGTCACACTCTATAGCACCCCGATCTCACGGCCGATAGCACCTCATCTGGAGTCCAATAGCACCCTGATCTCAGGACCCATAGCACCCTGATCTGGAATCCTATGACACCCCAACCTCAGAACCAGTAGCACCCTCATCTCACGTCCAATAGCACCCCAAAGTCAGGACCCATAGCACCCTGACCTCACATCCAGCAGCACCCGATCTCAGTACAACACGCCGCCATCTGCCCTCGGGCCCCGCACGGGCCCCGGCTGCGCTGTGTTTTCGGGACGGCCCGGTAGCAGGTCTGCTCCTGTCCCCCCAGCTTCTCGGTGAACTCGCGGCTGGCCAGCTCGCTGGGGAACCTGAGCGTGTCCTCTGAGGACCCCGACGGCCGGCGGGCCTCGCCCTGCAGGTTGGGCTACGCTGCCAGCCCCTTCGCCAACCTCAACGGCAGCTCCACGGCGCCCCCCCGGGCCCACCCCGAGCTCAACAACAACCAGCACGGCCGCAGCCCCCCCGGCAGCCCGCGGGGCCCCCCCAGCGCCAAGACGGGGGAGCCGGGCCCCGGCCCCGCGGCGCCCGGCTCCCGGGCCTCCTGCACCGGCCTGTCCTCCTCCTCGGCCCGCTTCCTGAGCCGGTCCATCCCCGTAAGTACGCAGACGCCGCCGCTCGGCCCCCAGGCCCCCGAGTGCAGCTGCGGAGCCCCACCGCCCTCGCCGCCCTCGGCCTCCTCGGCCTCCTCGCCCCGGCTGCCCCCCAAGAAGTTCAACAGCACCAAGGAGGCCTTCTGAGCCCTCTGTGCCGGGACGGGGCGCCTCCCGTCCACCGCCGGCTCCCCTAGTAAACACCAGCTTCCACCGGCTCCTCCGCCCTCTTTGTCCTCCTCCCCGGCCGACCTCGGTCAGCGCCCGGCTGGGCTTTCTGACCGCCGGCCTGCCCCGAGCCAGAAGGTTCCCAGGCAGACGGGGGCAGACGGGCGGGCAGACGGGTGGGCAGATGGGCGGGCAGACGGGGGCAGACGGGGGCAGACGGGCAGGCAGATGGGCGGGCAGACGGGCAGGCAGACGGGTATGCAGACGGGGCAGACGGGCGGGCAGACGGGCAGGCAGACGGGCAGGCAGACGGGTATGCAGACGGGCGGGCAGATGGGCGGGCAGACGGGTGGACACAGGTTGCAGACGGGTGTGCAGACGGGTATGCAGACGGGCAGGCAGATGGGCGGGCAGACGGGTATGCAGATGGGCGGGCAGACGGGTGTGCAGATGGGCGGGCAGACAGGTGGACAGGTTGCAGACAGGTGTGCAGACGGGCGGGCAGACTGGCGGGCAGACGTGCTGACCTCCGGCGTTAAGGGTGCGTCGTGGGCAGTATCTGCTCCGCACGGAGCCTGAGGTGCTGGCGCGGGGCCCCCCCCGCCGGGCACTGCCCAGCGTGAACCCGGGCCCGGGAGGTGAGCATAGGGAGGCTCATGGGCCCCGGGGTGCAGGAGAAGCAGGATGGTCAGGGTCGGGCAGACAGAGCTGGGTTCCCCCCAGGCTGGGTGGCAGCTCCCCAACACCTTACGCAGGCTCTGTAATCGGGACCAGCCCCTTTCACGACGGGGGGTCTCGGGGTAAAATCTTTAAACAAAAAGAATCTTCATTGATTTCAGAGAGGAAGGAGAGAGAGAAACACCCATCGGCTGCCTCCTGCACGCCCCCGACTGGAGACCGAGCCTGCCCCTTGGGCATGTGCCCTGATCGGGCATCGAACTGGTGACCTCGGGGGCATAGGAGGACGCTCAACCACTGAGCCAGGGGGCTGGGCATTTTGATTGTCTCCACGAGATTGAGGGCAGGTGTCCGGGTGTGAGCTCTGATTTGGGGAGCGGGGACAGGAAAGGAGGAGAGCAAGCTCACACAGGTCAAGGCACATGAGCCAATGTCAGCGGCCACACCGACTCCCCGGCCCCCCTCGCACCCGCGCTCTTCCCGTGTTATCCGTGTTGTCCGGGAGGGCTGGCTCCGCAGGCGAGGAGGGCGGGGCTGGTGCCGCGTGCCCTCAGCCCAGCGGCAGCCCCGTGGGCGACAGTGGTGGGACCCACGCCCTCAGGTGGCAGATCGGAAACCATTTTTGTAACATGGAGATACAGTGTGAATGTGTGTGCATGTGTGTAACGTGCATGTGTGTACGCAGTGTGCACATGTGTATGTGCATGTGCGTGTGTTGATTGAAGTCCACCCGTTCTGCTGCAGCATATCCCCCGACCATTCCCAGGGGCGGGTTTGACCCTCCCGCTAGATTCCCGGGGAGGTCAGGGCCCAGGCACCCCGCTTTCTGTGACCGAACCCCACTCTGCTGTGAGTGCATGCGTGTCGGCAAAGCCTAAATCCCCGCGGTGGCTGGTGGGAGCGGTCACGTGTTTGCGTGTGCACAGCTGGGTTCGAGGTCAGATCCTGCGCCCGGAGGGCCGGCCGCCTGTGCTTGCACCAGCTGGTGGAGGCAGGCCCTGCCCTGTGTGGAGCAGGCGTTAGGTGTAGAGCGGGGTCCGGGAGCACCTGCCAGGGTCACGGCTGAGGGGGGCAGCGGGTACCTGGCCTCCTGCTTGGCCAGAGGCAGCGCCGGCTCGGGTCCCCGTTGCAGGGGAATGCTCAGGCCCGTGGGTGCCTGGCCTCCCGCTTACATCACCTCATCGTGGCTTCAGTCGCTGTTTTCTTATTTTCCTCCTCCTGCTCCTCCCCTTCTGGCCCGAAGAGGGTAATTTTCCAATAATCACATTGGAAGTCAGAGCTCGCTCCCCCCTCTCCCCTCAGTGCTGTTGTTTTCTTGTAAAGGAAACGCGTGCCCCGGGCCTCGGTCGCTGCCCTGCCCTCCTCCGCCTCTGCCTTCCCCATCCTGGGGGGCTGCCCCCTGCAGCAGTCTGTGCCCGAGGAAACCCTGTTTTATGAGGCAAAGCAGGGGCTGTGCGTTCCCTGTGGGCCCACTGCGGCTCTTTTCTTTCCTTTTAAAAAAGGTACATTCCTATTGATCTCAGAGCGGAGGGGAGAGGAGGGAAACATCGATGATGAGAGAGGACCACGGACCGGCTGCCTCCTGCACGCTTCATGCTGGGGGTCGAGCCTTGAGCAGGCATCGAACCGCGACCTCCTGGTTCACAGGTCGACGCTCAGCCCCTGAGCCCCCCGGCCGGGAGGCAGCTGTCCTGAGGGTGTGGGTTTCTGGTCTAAAGCACCGGCCCTGCTCCTGAAGCCCCCGGGGCTGTGAAGTTCCTACGTCCTCAGGGAGGATGGGAGTCCGGGGCCACCCCGCACCCCGCACCGGGAGAAAGCCCCCGAAAGCCCTGGGGCTCGGGCGTCCAGCAGGTTAGAAGCTGCAATCAGCCTCGTTTCTGAGAGCTGTGATTCCTCCCTCGCTCTCCGCAGCAGCTCAGCCCCAGAAGGACGGCGGACCCCGGCCTGTCTCCCCGCTTCCCACAGGAAGGGCCGGGGCCGGGAGGGGGGCGGGCCCCAGGCCGGCAGCCGCTCTGTTCCTCTGGCCCCTCGGCTGGTCCCGGGGGGCGGGCGAGGTGGCGCTCAGTGACCCACTTGCAGGGGGAAGCGGCCCCTCTGACGTCGGGGTGTTTGCCGCGCGGGGAGCTGGGGCGGGGACGGGCGTGGGCGCGGGAAGCGTTCCATCAAGGTGGCGGCACCCGAACGCTCTGTGCCGAATGTTCCAGCTCCTCTCGCTGAGGCTCCCCACCTGTCCTCACCTGACCCCAGGCCCAGCCGGGCCAGGTGTCTCCCGCAGCCCGGGGTCTTCCCCGTCCACGGTCTGTGCCATAGACAGACCTCCGTAAGGCCCGTCCCCTGAGGGAGAGCCACACCGAGGGCGGCAGGGAGCTGCGCTCTCCTCCTCAGGGACTGGCAGGGGGCGGGAGCGAGCGTGGGAAAAGCAGGGGGGCGGTGAGCGGGTTCGGACCCGTGGGAGACTGACAGCAGGCCTGGGGTCCTGGGCGGCGGGATGTTGGACTATGAAGATCGGCCTCATTCGTTTGCTGGCAAAGACGGGGATCTCTCAGCTTCCTCCCCGCCCTGCCTCTGAGAGCCGCGTGGGCTCTGGATAAAAGGCCTGCCCGTATTTATAGCTCCGATCACCAGCGGTTTTCCCACCGCGATTAGGTAACGGGCTGATTAAAAAAGAAACGCCCGAACAGCTAACTCTAAAGCACTACCTACACCTGCCAGCACGGGCTCGGAGCTGGTTCCGGGGAGAACAGGGTTTCATCTCCTCACCTAACACTTGTTTGTTGTCAAACCTAACGGCTCTCAGGGAATTCGACTTCTTCTGTTTTGACATCATTTATTTGGGGGTAACTTTTGGCTCATTTTCCAGGTTAATTACGGCTGCGCTACTAATTTTATGGTTTGCACTTCTTATCTTCACGATAAGCTTATCTGGTCTGAACCCAGTATAACCCGCTGGAACTTACCGGTCCCAAGAAACCGAATGTTCTATTTGGGTAGTAATTAAAATCTCTTGTTATAGAAATAAGTGCTTGATTATATAAATATTTCTTGTAAAGTAATATTTATGCCTCAGTTTCCCACCCTTCACTTGCATTGCTCCCCCCCTTTTTTTTAGTACTTGAGATGCATGAGGAATTACTTCTTATGGCAAAGATAAAAACAACGGGCCACGCATAATGAAAGCGTGAGTCAGAATGCTGAGTCCTGGGCGTTTTATAAAGAAGACGTGTTTTAGAACAGTCCCGAAAGCGAGCTGGGAATCAGTCCCCTGGGCATCAGGCGTGTGAGACAGTGCCGGATGCCCTCCTGGTCTGAAGCCTCGGCATGACCCACATCCTGTGGGGAGACGTGCCAAGCCCTTGTCCTTCTTTCTATGGGCGCTTTTTTTAATTTTTTAAATTTATTTACATTTATTTATTTTTAAAATATATTTTTATTGATTTCAGAGAGGGAGAGAAAGGGAGAGAAAGATAGAAACATTAATGATGAGAGAATCATTGATTGGCTGCCTCCTGCACGTCCCCACAACGGGGATCAAGCCTGCAGCCCAAGCATGTGCCCTTGGCTGGAATCGAACCTGGGACCCTTCAGTCTGCAGGCCGACGCTCTATCCACTGAGCCACACCAGCTAGAGCTTTAGGGGCGCTCTTAACCTTTCACCTCGTCTTTGAAACTTGCCGCCTCGAGACCCCCAGCCCCTAACCCCCACAAACTGTCCCTGCTCCCCCTCACACACACCCCTCCCCACGCCTGATCTCCCACTGTGCCCGGCGCTGGCTCACCCTCAGTTTGTTTTCATGAAACGCGGACACCGCGGTCTCTCACTCTCCGTCTGCGTGGAGCGCGGTGGTGGCCCCCGAGGGCTCACGGTGTGGTGGAGACTCCTCGGTAGGCGGCGCGGGGAGGACTGAAAGGTGCACAGAGAGAGTCTGGATCTTTCAGTAAATTATTTGCAAAGTGGACGGATGCCCTGTTCCCGTCAACAGAACGGACCGGCCCCAGCACGGACACGACCGAGCCACAGCGCGCTGCGGACGGGCTGGGCAAAGGTTCTCGGGGAGGAGGGAGGGCACGCGAGCAAATCCCGTAATCCCAGTTCCGAGGCATGGAGGTGGGAGGATCTGTCCCGGGTGTGGACGGAGGAGGACTGGGCAGGGGTTTGGGGAATGTTTGCACTGGTTTGGGCTGCTGTTTCTCACTGCCGCTGGCTGCCCAGAGTCCTGTCCGGCAGCTGGGTCCCCCCGTCTTTTCCTGGGTCACTTTAGAACCAGAGCAGCTGGGTCCCCCCGTCTTTTCCGGGGTCACTTTAGGACCAGAGCAGCTGGGTCCCCCCGTCTTTTCCTGGGTCACTTTAGGACCAGAGCAGCTGGGTCCCCCCGTCTTTTCCTGGGTCACTTTAGGACCAGAGCCTTCTGGTTCCGCTTCGCCACGTGCTCCTCTTGTACGTCAGTATCGGACGTGATCAGGAGGAACGTGCAGTGTTTACTTTTTTAGAAACTTCCCACTGTTTCGTGGGGGCCGCCTGGCTCTTCCGCACAAATGCTCTGGGGAGGGAAGGTCAGAGTTCAGAGCTGTGCTTTGTGTCCCCCTAAAAGGAAAGGATTTGTAAGGTGTTTGCGTTACAGTCCCCCATCCTCGAGGAGCTTAGTTAAGGGACTGCCCGTTCTGCTGCATCAGAAACATGAACGTTCATTCGCTATGTGTTGCGTTGCATTCAGAATTATACATATTTGTAAAGTCTATTCTAATCACCCCCAATTTAGTGACAGGTGTCGTTTAATATTGCTGAGGAAAGTCCAATATTATTGCACAAGAGCATGGAAGCGAGTTGAGCCCTACCTACCGATTTTCAAATAATATTTAATTTGTCATCACTACTATCAATAATTAGTGAGTTTAAAAAATATATTTTTATTGATTTCATAGAGGAAGGGAGAGGGAGATGGAAACATGAACGATGAGAGAGAATCAAGAATCAGCTGCGTCCTGTATGACCCACAATGGGGATCGAACCTGCAACACAGGGACCTTTCAGTTCACAGGCCGACTCTCTATCCACTGAGCCACACCGGCCAGGGCAGTTAGTGGGCTTTTTAATCCTTCTCTAAGTACGCTTATTGGTTTTCTTTGAGAAAGATAAGCTGCCTCCCATTCGCAGCCAGCCAGGGATCCAGCCCGCCATTGAGGCGTGTGCCCTGGCCGGGAATCGAACCTGCGGCCTTTTGGTGTTCAGACAACCGAGCCCCCAGCTGGGGTCATTGGCAAACCTTTCAACATCAAACCTTTCTTGCCGCCACTTTGGGAATGGCACACCCCTCCTTAGCCGATGCTTCGCGCCTCTCATCTGCCCCCTCCTGCATCTCCCGGCCTTCTGGGGAGCAGGCCGCAGCACCGCGGGGAAGGCAGGCAGGCAGGAAGGAAGGAGGAAGGAAGGAAGAAAGGAAGGAAGAAAGGAAGGAAGGAGGGAGGAAGAAGGAAGGAAGGAGGCAGGAAGGATAGAAGAAAGGCAGGCAGGCAGGCAGGCGGGAGCTGTGTGGGGAGCAGGCGTCTCTGACGGCATTGCCTCCTGTGTCTCTCCCGCGCAGTCCCTCCAGTCTGAGTATGTCCATTACTGAGGCCCGCCGTCAGGACCGCTCGCTGCTCTTAGCGCCACCTCTGCACCGGGACCAGGGCCAGCACCGGCTGCGGCACCGGATACCTCCGCGTCCCCCCGTTAGACGGCCTTCAGGGACCGGCCGGCCCCGCGGCCCAGGCAGACTGCGACGCCGCTCAGGATGCTTTAACGCGGGCCGGCCACCCGAAGGGCTTTTAACGCCCCGCGGGATCCTTTTCTTACTGCGTGTATCTGTACAGCGTCATGATGTATGTATTATGAACGTCAAAAAGCCTATTTTGATAAATTTATAAATATATACAATGATGGAAAAGTTAGACTATATTTTGACTTAGGTTTTCTTGCTCTTTGCTACCAAAAACACACGTTTGTATTTTGAATCTGTGCCGTGTGGTGTGCGGTGTGCTGGCCGCAGCCCTCGGGGCAGGAGCCTGGGGAGGGTGTTCGGAGAGGGACGTGTCCCTGCCCGGAGGCCCTTCCATCGGGGAAGGGGGTCCGCGGCCCGGGCTGCCCAGGTCTCTCTCCCGAGAGCACTGCTCCTCGGCCCGGCACCGACCTCGCTTCCCCTCCGTTTTGGTTGCTGAGCGGCTCAGCGTCGCCTCCTCGGGCTTTCGGACCCTGAGCCTCACGGCCGGCCGGCTCGCTGGGTGTTGCTCGGAGCGGGCTCCTCCAGGGATGGGCTCCGGGATCCTCCAGGAAAGGGCTCCGGGCTCCCGGGCCCCCGGCTCCAGGGCCAGCAGGGCGGCCCGCTGTGGGCGAGGCAGGCTGGCCTGGGCTCGCCCGTGTTCACGCCAGGAAGAGGACAGGGAAGGGATGCTGCTAGGCGGTCCTCGCCTGTCAGAGAGGAGCCCTGGGCGAGCAGGGGCCTGTGAGGACCCCCGGGCCCCGCCTCGGAGGGCGCGCCTCTGCAGGCCTCGCCCGCCGGGTGATTTCTGTGTGTGTATTAGGAGGGGCCTCTAGACCCTTCTACCCACGCTTCAGTGGAGCCTCCCGATCGTTTTACGTCTTAAACGTTACCTGGTGTTTGAGTGAACGTTTGACTCAGGTGGGTTAGTTAACCTCCAAGAACGACAGTACCAAATCATTGCACTAAGTTGATTTAAAATAAAGAGAAGGGTATGTTTTTAGGGATCACAAATTGTATACTTTTTCTAAAGCCGAAATAGTGAACTATTTTATTATGAGTTATTGTAAAAAAAAAAAAAAAAAAAAAAAAAAAAGAGAGAGAGATTGGTGAAATGTACAGGTGGCAGTATTTTTTTACAAAGGGATCAGTGGCCACCATCCAGGTGACCCTGGAGGAGGGCAGGGAGCCACACAGACTCGCTGGTTCTGTGAACACTAACTCGTGTGCAGCTACGAAAATGATTGTAACAGTGACTGCTGTAACTCTCCCAGGCGTGTGCGCGCGCACTCGTCCTAGGTATCCACATGTGTACGTCTTAAACATTATTTATACACATGTGCATACGTAGGCGAACCGAGAAGAGGATGTATATAATAAAGTATATAGCAAAGTAAATTCTACTGCAATAATGAAAAATCGTTTGACATGTATTTTGTTATGAATAGTTTTACTTTCCCAAAGATGCTCTGTTCTATTTTGAAGTGTAGGCGGATACACTGCTACTAAATAATAAAAGTTTTATGCCATTCACACGTCCGCTGGCTTCTGTGATCTGGGCTTGCATTACGAATGGCCCAAAGTGTCTCTGTGGGCTTGTGTGGATCCCGTCTGGCCGGCGCCTCCCATCGAGCTTCTCCGGCTCCCGGCGTCCGGGAAGCCCTGACGGTGAGCCCAGAGGGACCTCCGAACGGCCCGGCCACCGGGGAACGCGGCGTCTGGGCGTGTGTCTCTCTCTGTGACGCCCGTTCTGCTCATAAAGCGCAGAGCGGCGCTCTGTGGGTCATTCGTGACTGTGGGCGCCGCCGGGAGAAGCCGGCTTCGGGGAGAAGCCTCAGCGATTCTATGTCTCCAGCTGGACTGGACCCTCTGGGCTGCGGCCTCGCCGAGGCTCTTCCCTCCTCGTTTGCCCCTTGAAAGTGTCCGAGCAGCGGGAGAGGCTGTGGGGGCGGGAGGGCAGCCTCGCTGCTTGCGTCCAGCGCAGGGGACAGCCGGGCCCGAGGCGGCCATGGGCCTCGTCTTACACCGGTTTCCTGTGACGTCACAGACCTGACAAACACGGCGATAAGGTCAGACAGTCCTTTCCGACAGATTTAGTTCCTCCTTCCCACCTTCACCCCCCGCCCCCTCAAAAAAAAACAAGCCAAGGAGCTGGTAGCAACACACTTCCCGCCGGCGGGTCATGGAGCTCACGTGGTCCCGGGGTGGGAACTCGGGGAGGGGGTGCCCGGGTCAGCCAGGGGGTCCCAGCAGCAGCAGGCAGAGGAGTGACGGAAGGTAAGAGCCACGGACTGACCCAGAGCCTTGTGGGTATTTATCACATCGTGTGTGGGTCGTACAGACGTGTCAGCTTAACTCAGCCTGCTCTGCTGGGTCAGACATTTAATTAATTAATATTATTTTTTAAATACATATTTTATTGATTTTTTTTTTTTTACAGAGGAAGGGAGAGGGATAGAGAGTTAGAAACATCAATGAGAGAGAAACATCGCCCAGCTGCCTCTTGCACACCCCCTTCTGGGGATGTGCCTGCAACCAAGGTACATGCCCTTGACCGGAATCGAACCTGGGACCTCTCAGTCCGCAGGCCGACGCTCTATCCACTGAGCCACACCGGTCAGGGCTGGGTCAGACACTGGATTCACTCATCCCAGACAGGGCCAGGCCCAAGGATTCCGCCGGCCTCGTGTGGCCTGCGGGCTAACCCACTGACACGTTAGAAGTTTCCTTTCCGATCAGGTGCTGGTCCATGAGCGGACAGCACCCGCCATTGGGCTCTCTCCCTCGGAGCCTCGGAGGCAGAGGTCCTGGCACTGCGGGAGCCTCCTGGGCTTCGGCAGAGCAGGAACCGGGTGGTGCTGACTCTGGAGACAAATGGGAGTTTCCGACTCCGGCAAGGTGACCGCACAGCGGGAGCTCCGTGTCCCATGTGTCCGCATAGGCTGCACGGCCGCGGCCCCAGCCCGCGCGGAGTGGAAATAACGGTATTAGGTTATTTTGAGCCGAATTGAAATGGTAATATATTCCCACCCAGCTCCTTCTCTATGGATTGCATTATGACAATCATCATGAGGAGGAGAAAAAGAGCTTTTGTAGAGAATTCTAACTGTGGTGAGTGCAAGTAGAAACTTAACATTGCAGGTCGACTTTTCATGCAAACACTGCAATCTGGAGCTGGTTGGAAGTGGACAGACATGAGCTTGCTGACCTTTAACCCGCAGGCCCCCCACCCCCCCAGTAGAGGCAAGCTACATCACGGCTTGCTCTCTCCCCTCTGGCCTGCAGCAAGCTGACCAACGTGCTTTATTTTTATTTTTTAATAGATTTTATTGATTTTTTTTACAGAGAGGAAGGGAGAAGGAGAGAGAGCTAGAAACATCGATGAGAGAGAAACATCAATCAGCTGCCGAGACGTGCCTGTAAATTAACCAGTTCCTGCTGATCCTCAGCGGGAGTGTAGCATCTTAAAGAATTTATTTTAAAAAATATATATTTTATTGATTTTACCCAGAGAGAAATTGAGAGGAACAGAGAGTTAAAAACATCGATGAGAGAGAAACATCGACCAGCTGCCTCTTGCACACCCCCTACTGGGGATGTGCCCGCAACCAAGGTACATGCCCTTGACCGGAATCGAACCCGGGACCTTTCAGTCTGCAGGCCGACGCTCTATCCACTGAGCCAAACCGGTCTCGGCTGAATTTAATTCTTGAAATGACACGTGTTACGATGCGGTGTTGAAAAGGCACGTTGACCGAAGGCAGACGCGTTCAGGTTTGACGTTTCCACTCAGACACCAAACAATGACCATCCAGCCCCTGAACACGCCTCTCCCGGGGACCAGAGAAAGTGGGGCGGGGGGGAGGGTGGTCTGAGGGGGACCCCAGGGAGCGGGCGTGTGCTGAGGTCCGAAGGCAGCGGGAGGCGGGGAGCGGGTCCCGGCATCCTGGTCCTGATTGGAAACCGGCGTGTCCTGGCCGGGGATGAGAGAACCATCTCAGATCCGGAGCCCGGCTGACCTCGGAGGCGGGTCCCACAGGGAAAGGACAATAGTTTCCTGGCCACCATCATGGCCTCGAGGAGGGCGGACTGGGCTGTGGCTCCGGGCACTTGTTCCCTCATCATCCTAATTTAGTCTCAAAAAGGACACGGTTTCTTTGATTGTTTTCCTATCACCTCTGCTGACCTGTAATTAAGGGTGTTAGTGATTACGGCCAGGCTTCTATAAGTGTGCGATCTTTTTCCCCATCAGCGATATGTACACACACTGCACACTTTTCAAGGGATCTGATCTCATCATTGAAACAACAGAAAATAATTCCTAAATGCTTAAAACCACGAAACGATCTCCATCAAATGCCTAAGTCTCTCAGACATATTTTTAAAGCAGATTAAAAAAACACATGACTATAATAAACCTCTTCCTGGAAGGAAAAAAGTCCCTTCTGGATAGAGACCAAGCCAAAGCCATGTTAGTCCAATTGCTTTTCCTGGAAAGGGTGGGAAGGCAGGTCAGGGAAGAGGGGCCTGGACGGCCTCACAGATGGGCACTCCGAGGGAGCCAGGCCGCTCTGCACCCTGCACACGTGCCAATGAGACAAGGGCCTCCTGGGGCCAGTTACACGGCAGACGCCTGGGGCCGGGCCATAGCTGTGGAGACGCCAGTGGAAATGTCAGGTACAGTTCAATTCACCCAGAAAAGACACATGGAGAGGGCCTGGTGGTGTGGCCCAGTGGGTAGAGCGTCAGTCTGCAGACTGGTCCGATTCCAGCCAAGGGCGCATGCTCAGGTTGTGGGCTCCCAACCCCCCATAGGGGCTGTGCAGAAGGCAGCCAATCCATGATGCTCTCTCATCATGGATGTTTCCCTTCCTATCTGAAATCAATACAAACATCTTAAAAAAAAAAAAAAAAAAAAAAAAAAAAGACAGGCTTACAACTTCCCAGGAGGAGAACGAGGCCGTGGGCTTGCTATGCTGTTTTCTTAGGAAGTGGAGTCGGTGGGGCCAGGTGGATTGTGGGTCATGGACCACCCGGTTCACAGCGTGGACACGCTCACAGCACGGGCCCTCACTGTGTGTGACTCTGGGTAAGTCACTGACGGACAGTCTGGGTTTCCGTGTTCTTCTCTGCAACCCCGTCTGCCTCCGCGGGTCCAAATACTTCCAACACGTTTGCAGGCGCTGCGGACGCTGTGGGCTGGGGTCCGAGGGGGAACCGATCCCACAGCACGAACGTGACCAGGACAGGTCGGCTGATGCCCTGCGTGGGGCCCAGGCGTCCAGCAACCCCACCCGCGTCTCCCCCACACACCACGCGGGGAACAAAACAAAACAAACCATCAGTCCCCGCGAGCACGGAGTTCCTGGGATGAGTTCAATCGCACGCGAGTGCCGGAGCCCACCCAGCGCCAGCCCGTGGGGCCGGCGTCTGAGGGGCATCGGGCAGTCACTGCGGGGCATTCTGGGTCTTTGCTCCCCCCATTCCCGTTTCTCACTTTGGACCCTGTCATTTCCGCCCCCCAACCTTCTCATGACTGAAACCCCAGCTGAACCCCGAAAGGAGCGAAAGGAGTGTGGCGATGAGAAGAGAAAAAAAAAAATGGAAATTTTGATTTAAACAGGGGTTGGGGGGGTGGTTTCTGGGGATAATTACCCAGGTCCCACCGCACCAAAGAAAGAATAAATTTCCATTAGAACAGAAGGAATTCTCCCTGGAAATGGTGGGGGGGAGGTCAGTCCTGGGACTGGGAGTCTCCCCCAGCATGCACCAGTCCGGTGGGAGGCACTGGGGCGGCAGGGAACACCCTGAGTTTTATTCTCGCGCTGAAGGGATGGGAACAAAAGCAACCGGAGTGGGGTGCAGAGCGGGGCGATGGAGAGAAGGGAGAAGACAGGCAGAGGGACTTGTTAATGACAGGACTCCGGGTGCGGTGTCTGCGTTCCCAGGGAGAGCTACTGAATAATGCATGCCGCGGGATGAACAGTCTCTGCCTCCCGGTGACAGATAGCTGAGCTCTAGCGGGAGTGGGCTCACCCTGGCCCCCTCTGCCTCCGAGCGCAGGGCGGGCACCTGGCTCCCGGGGGCTCCTGCCCGGCCGCCGGCATCCTGCCACCTCCTGCCCGCCCCCCAGCCCAGCTGCCCAGCGGCCCGCCCGCCTGCCAGCCCAGCTGCCCCGGAGGCACTCTGGCAGCTGCCGGTCCTGCCAGGACCATGTGCGTGGACGCTGCCAGGGAGAAAGGGGTGCTTGCTCCTGGCACTGGTCCCAGCTGAGTGTGTCCTGTTGGTCCGGGGACCACAGAGGCTGCCGCGGAGGAGGCACTTCTTGGCGTCTCTCCCTCTGCACCTGCCAGCTAAGGACCAGCCCGCAAGTAAGGTACCCCGGCTCCTCTCCGCCCCCCATTTCCCCCAGCGGGGTACCCCCACTTTCTCCTGGGAACTAGGGGCTCCACCTGGCAGTATTCCTGCGTGTGTGTGAGTGTGTGTGTGAGAGCATGTGTGTGAGAGAGTGTGTGAGTGTGAGTGTGTGTGTAAGCATGTGTGAGTGTGTGTGAGCATGTGTGTGAGAGAGTGTGAGTGTAAGCATGTGTGAGCGTGTGTGAGTGTGTGTGTGAGCGTGTGAGCGTGTGTGTTTTGGGGGAGAGGGGGGCTGTCCGGGCACAGCTGTGCGCAGGCTTCCCCGGTGCCCGCTGCGCGCGGGGCCCTCTCCCCGGCCGGGCGGCACTCGGGAGGCAGGCACCTGTCAGTGCCACCCCCGTGCTCCTGCCTCCCTCCCCCGCCGCTCCGGCTCCGGCTCCGGCTCCAGCCTTTGTGCGGCGGCGGAGCTGACGGGTCTCCGCTCCCGCAGGCGGCACCGGGCGGCCGGGCGGAGCGCTAGCCCAGCGGCCGGAGGTGCGAAGCGCCAGGATGGCCAACGCGTCCTCGGCGGCGCCGGCGGCGGGGGGCTCGCCGCTGCTGCTGTGCGAGGACGAGGAGGCGGGCGCCGGCCGGCGCATCCCCGTGTCGCTGCTGTACTCGGGGCTGGCGCTGGGCGGCACGCTGGCCAACGGCATGGTCATCTACCTGGTGGCGTCCTTCCGCAAGCTGCAGACCACCAGCAACGCCTTCATCGTCAACGGCTGCGCCGCCGACCTGGGCGTGTGCGCGCTCTGGATGCCGCAGGAGGCCGTGCTGGGGCTGCTGCCCGCCGCGCCGCCCGGGGGCTGGGCGGGCGCGGGCCGCTACCGGCTGCTGCGGGGCGCGCTGCTGGGCCTGGGCCTCACCGCCTCGCTGCTGTCCCACTGCCTCGTGGCGCTGAACCGCTACCTGCTCATCACGCGGGCGCCCGCCACCTACCAGGCGCTGTACCGGCGGCGCCACACGGCCGGCATGCTGGCGCTGTGCTGGGCGCTGGCGCTGGCGCTGGCGCTGCTGCTGCCGCCCTGGGCGCCGCGGCCCGGCCCCGCGGACCCCGGCCCCGGCCCCGCGGGCGCGCGCCTGCACTACCCCGCGCTGCTGGCGGCCGCGGCGCTGCTGGCGCAGACGGCGCTGCTGCTGCACTGCTACCTGGGCATCGTGCGCCGCGTGCGGGTCAGCGTGAAGCGGGTCAGCGTCCTCAACTTCCACCTGCTGCACCAGCTGCCCGGCTGCGCCGCCGCCGCGCTGCCCGCCGCGCTGCCCGCCCCGCGCGCGCCCGGCCCCGGCCCCGGCCCCGCGCCCGCGCCGCCCCTGCCGCCCCTGCCGGCCCGGCGCGCCCCGCGGCGGCTCAGCGGGCTGTCGGTGCTGCTGCTGGGCGGCGTGTTCCTGCTGGCCACGCAGCCGCTCGCCTGGGTGAGCCTGGCCCGCGGGCTGGCGCTGCCCGTGCCCGGCGCCGTGCAGGCGGCCAGCTGGCTGCTGTGCTGCGCGCTGTCGGCGCTCAACCCGCTGCTCTACACGTGGAGGAACGAGGAGTTCCGCCGCTCCGTGCGCTCCGTGCTGCCCGGCGTGGGGGACGCGGCCGCCGCCGCCGCCGCCGCCACCGCCGTGCCCGCCGTGTCGCAGGCGCAGCTGGGCGCCGCCGGGCAGCCCTGGTGACGCCCCGGCGCCCCGCGTCCCCCATGGGTGCCCGGCGCCCCGCCCCTCGGAGAGGGGGTCCCAGGACCAAAGGCTCCTGCGCGGAGCCCAGGACATTTTGGGGCGGAGATTTCCCCTTCCACCCCACTGGGGGCGAGGGGGGGGGGACCGAGCTACGCCAACCGAGGTCTCTCCCCAAATGGGTCCAGGGTCAGGCTGGGCGGCCCCTGGGTCCACCCCTGGTTGCTGTGGTGTAAGGACATCCTGAGGTCCGATGCCAGAGGCCTCCAGGACTCGCGGAGTGACCTTCCACCGGAGCCAGTCCACCGATTCCCACCGTTTTGGGGAAAGAGCTGGGGCCCCGGAATGAGCTGCATGAAGACCTCAAGCCCTTTATTCTTAAAAGGGTTTTTATGAAGAAAAACCGTCCCTGAAGGAGAGAGAATCTAGCCAGTGAGAAAAACCAACGGCAGGTGCACTGTCTTATAGTCCTTTTGGCGCTCCTAAGACTGAGACGGCCTCGCGGGCAGAGGGAGCGTTTCCATGGTGCCCGAGGCCGCTCTGCGCCCGCAGCGGACCCTGACGGAGGCGGCAGACCTGTGTCCGGAGCCAGTGTCTGGCCCCAGAGCATGCACACCTGCAGCCCTCTCGTCCTGCAGTCCGCTCGCTCCGTGAGGGTGTGATTGCCGCCTTGAACTCTGTACTATAACGGTGGCCTTGAGAGCAAGTTCCTCTGTTATTTGTTTTCTTTCTCTTTACCATTTAAAATATCTCAGTGTACAGGCTGTGACTGAGCCCCACTGACACCGCGACTGCATAGCTCCTGTCGGCCGCTGTTGCATGCTCCTCCACGCTAGAACGTATGGGCGTGCGGTCTCCCAAAGCCATGGTCGGCAAACTGCGGCTCCCGAGCCACATGCGGCTCTCTGGCCCCTGGAGTGTGGCTCTTCCACAAAACACCACGGCCTGGGTGAGTCTATGTTGAAGAAGTGGCGTTAGAAGAAGTTTAAAAAATGTGGCTCTCCAAAGAAATGTCAATAGTTGTGCTGTTGGTATTTGGCTCTGTGGACCAAGGAGTTGCCGACCAGTGGACTAAAGCAATACGGAGACAAGGACGCTGCATGTCCGCCCAGGCCAGGAGAGTGGCCGGTGGCTACCCAGAGTCCTCTCGCCTTGACCCGGCTGACGGGAGAGTCCGGTTGGGACCCTATCTTGCCAATGGAACCGCAGTCAAGATGGACCAGTCACGAGGTCTGCTTTTAGGGTCTCGACAGGCCACCCGCTAGCAGGCGGTGGGTTTCTTGGGCAGTTCCTATGTGTTACGGGACATGATCAGGACCGTGTCTGGTACATGATCAGTACGGTGTCTGTTACATGATCAGTACCGTGTCTGGTACATGATCAGTACGGTGTCTGGTACATGATCAGTACGGTGTCTGGTACATGATCAGTACGGTGTCTGGTACATGATCAGTACGGTGTCTGGTACATGATCAGTACCGTGTCTGGTACATGATCAGGACCGTGTCTGGTACATGATCAGTACGGTGTCTGGTACATGATCAGTACCGTGTCTGGTACAGCAGGTGGAACACACTCAGCCACAGGAGGGCCGTTTCCCAGGGAATCGCTGTGAAATGTACCATTTGAGGCTTTGCCGTGTTCACCCTCGCTTACTCGCTGTACGCAGGAGCACTGGGCAGGCACAGGGTGTGCCATCGCTCCAGACCCTGAGATCGGGAAGAGACTGCCCCTCAAGGCTGTCCGCAGCCCGCCTGCTCACCGCGTCCCCATGGGGCCGGGTGGCCCCGGAGAGCGGGGTCACGCTGTCGCCCTCGGGACAGTGTCAGCTGGGAGAGGGGGGACACGTGCCTGAGTGACGGGAGCTGCGGGGACCTGGGCTGTGTGTGTAGTAAAAGCAAGCGGAACAAACATGTGCGGCACCAGTAACAGGCCAGCGGTCGTTTTATTAACCCACCCCCCGCGCCCCCGTAGTGCATGACCGTTTCTGACGAAGGTGCATCTGTTCCCGTTTCCCTCAATGCGAATGATTAAAGTGGAGACTCCTGTCCTGAGTGTCCTTCTGCCTCCGTCTCCTTGCACGCCCCCCTGTCCCTGTACCAGGCGACACCGTGTCCCGGCACCGTGCGGGAAGCACGCTCTTCGCCCGCTGGATAGATTTCCCGTTTCTGAGAGGACCCCCTCAGAGGACGGCACGGCCCCCGGGCCAGCACGGGGAGGGGCGCAGGCTCCTGGCTGCGAGGGGGAGGCATTGGGGATGAGGTGGCATGGCAGCAGCTCAGAGCTAAGGGTTTTCCTTTGGAGGAGGGGAGGGGGCCGGGGTCCCTCTTCCGAATCCAGCAAAACGGTCTGTTAACGAGGCCTTCCTCCTGCTTCTCCGGTGGGCAAACGAGGTCTCCGGATGCTTCTATACGACTGCGCTCCGCACCCACCTCACCCCCTCCGAGTCACCGCCTCCTGCGGCCAGGGCGGGGAGACCCTGCAGGCTGCGCCTGTGGGTGGTTAACGCCACTGACCGCTCGCTGTCAGCCTCCCGGCGGCCTGTCTGCCCCGCCTTGGGGCCGGCTGGGTGCCCGCCTCACCGCTTCTGCGGATCGCGTTCACGGAGCCGGAGCTCGGACCCAGAGGAGACCACACATGACCCACTCGGGAGCGGCTCCTAGCGAGGTCGTGTCTCCCTCGTTCTTTTCCTGGGGGATGTGACTTAGAGCCGCCGCTGCCCCTGGCTGAGGCGGAGGATGTAACGGGCGTTTTTCCCGCCCCCCCCCCCCCTCCAAAATGAAGCAAGTGCACAGACAAGAATTGGGGTTTGCATGGAGGCACCACGTGTGGCTTTTGCTTCACACACTCCGGGGAGATTGCCAAGGCCAGGCAGGCGGCCGTGGCTCAGAGGAGGGGGAGTGTGCTCTATGGGGCACAGTCTCTTCCGGAGGACGGGGGCGGGGGAGCTGGGAGGGCCCCGGTAGCTCTGGGCCGGGACGCCCCGGGAAGCTCCGTGCACCAGCGGAGCGCGGAGGGCGGGGGGCCATGTCCTCAGTGACCCCTTTCCCTCTGCTCCCGTGCCTGGCGGCCCTGCCTCACCTGCACCCGCTCCTCCTCCTCCCGGGACCCCTCAGGCTCCCCGCTCCCCGGCTCCCCGGCTCCCCAGCCCGGGAGCTGCCTTGACGGGGAATCAGGGAGCTAAGTGACCCTCAGGGACATTGGGGAACCCTGACACTCAGGGACATTGGGGAACACTGACACTCAGGGACATTGGGGAACACTGACACTCAGGGACATTGGGGAACACTGACACTCAGGGACATTGGGGAACACTGACACTCGGGGACATTGGGGAACCCTGACACTGGGGGACATTGGGGAACACTGACACTCGGGGACATTGGGGAACACTGACACTCGGGGACACTGGGGAACACTGACACTTGGGGACACTGGGGAACACTGACACTCGGGGACATTGGGGAACACTGACACTCGGGGATATTGGGGAACACTGACCCTCGGGGACATTGGGGAACACTGACACTCAGGGACATTGGGGACCGCAGACCTCCTGCTCTCAGACACTGAGACGGCTTATGGGCGGGGAGGAGAGCGTGGGCTGCAGAGGGAGGGCTTCGTCAGCAGGAACAGGGGCCCACCCTTCAGTACTTCGAGAGGCCTCACCCGTGTGTGTGGACTCAGCGCCCGGGTCCCAGCTCCGCCACACCAGCTCTCCCGCGGGCACCGTGCCCACCGTGCACACCCAGCAGGGCACCCTGGCTCAGGGCGTCCTGCAGGGGCTGGAGTTGCCTGGGCAGGGGTTCCCAGGTTCCGGGTACCAGCACCTGCGGACGGGGCCTGGCCCCAGCGGGGCACATTTCCTCGGGCCTCCTCGCCCCGTGGCCAAGCCTTTTAAAGCGTGAGAGCCGGTGGGGACCCCGTTTCCTGAGTCTGAGGGCGATCCTGCGCTTCTCGGGAATCCTCTCCTAGCGGCTCCCGCCCGCAGGAATGCCTCAGGCAGGGGCACGCGTGTGTGCATCACGGCCTAACCCGCGTGAGGAGGCAGGAGGGGGCCGGGAGAGGTGCGAGGGCGGCAGAGCCGGTCAGATGTGGGCGGGATGGGGGGAACAGGGGTCATAGTGCTGCTTTCTTCATTTGGGAAATTTCTCATAATGAAAAGTCTTAAAGAGCAAAGCCAAAACCCAGGAAAAAAGAGAAAAAGTAAAGAGAGAAGGAGGCAGCACGCATGAGGTCTGGATGACGAGGTAAGGCGCTGGAGCAACACTTCTGTCCGACTCTGAGTGTAAGACGGAAGGGCTGGGCTGGGAGGAAATCAGATTTAAAACAAACAAACAAACAAACAAACAAAAATTTCTACTGATTTCAGAGAGGACGGGAAAGGGGGAGAGAGACCATCGTTGATGGGAGAGAATCGTGGATTGGCTGCCTCCTGCACGCCCTTACTGGGGATGGAGCCCGAAAGCTGGGCATGCCAACGGGGCCCGCCCGGGCTCAGCTGCACCGCTCTGGTCTGCAGCCGCTGTGCCGGCCCGGCCCACACCTGCCAGGCAGGGGCCGGCTGCGGGCTGCGCCTGCACGGAAGAGGTGAGGCCAGGGGACGCCTCTGCAGAGGCGAGAACCGGGGCGCAGAGAGGAGGGCGGCAAAGCAGCCCCCCAGCCGGGCCCTGGGCCAGAGGCACCTGGGAGCCTGCAGCCGCCCCTCCAAGTGGCCCGACCGCCCTCCGCTCCGGGGTGTGTGTGTGTGTGTGTCACTCCCACCGAGACAAGGGGGCGTCACCGGCACATTCGGGGTTGCACCATTTCCCGCAAGTCTTTACAGATCAGCCCAGCCCAGCCCCGAGGCCCTCTGCACCCCCGCGGGGGGGGGGGGGGCGCAGGGAAGAAGGAACGCTTTGTCTCAGAGACCCCTTCCCTCCCACGAAGCCAGCTTTTCGGAAAGGAAAGCCGGGACCCGAGGCCGCCCAGGGGAGGCTGAGCGCAGGGAGGAGGACCAGCCGGGAGGAGAGCACAGGAGGGGCGACAGGACAGCCGGCCGGTGGCGAGCGCCGGCGTGAGCACCCCAAGCGGAGGACTGGAGCACTCGGGGGGCAGGGTGCGGGGCGCGGGGCGCGGGGCGCGGGGTGCAGGGTGCGGGGTGCGGGGTGCAGGGTGCGGGGTGCGGGGTGCGGGGTGCAGGGTGCGGGGTGCGGGTGCAGGGTGCGGGGTGCGGGGTGCGGGCGCAGGAGAGCGGGAGCACCCCGAGCGGAGGACTGGAGCACTCGGGGTGCGGGATGCGGGGTGCGGGTGTGGAGAACAGCGGGACGCCCCTTATATACCCTCAGACCAGGGCCTCGGGCCCATCAGCGGCGCCCGGGCCGCATTCGCACCAGCAGGCTCAGGAGGGTGCGCCTGCGCAGCACTCTCGGTGCTACTGCTTGCGCATGCGAAGGGCAAAGGGGCCCCTCAAGTAACTGCCGCGTCCTCCCCGCACGCCCATGGCAGTGGCCTTCGGCCGCCGGGCGCTCTGCTCAGGCCCGCACAGGGGGCAGGGCAGGTCTTCTTAAAAATATATATTTTTTATTGATTTTTTACAGAGAGCAAGGGGGAGGGATAGAGAGCTAGAAACATGGATGAGAGAGAAACATGACCAGCTGCCTCTGCACAACCCCCACTGGGGATGTGCCCGCAACCAAGGCACATGCCCTTGACCGGAATCGAACCTGGGACCCTTCAGTCCGCAGGCCGACGCTCTATCCACTGAGCCACACCGGCCAGGGCAGGACAGGTCTTTCTAAGAAGGTGACATCAGAGACCTGAACTCAGTGGCTGCCCCCTCCTTCCCCCGAGGCTCTGGACACGGGTCCAGCAGTTAGCGAGGCTCTGCCGGGCCTGCAGGGGTGGCTTCCCTTGTGCCATCACAAATCTCGTCCCCACTACAGGAGGGACGTGGGGCGGCTCGCCCTGGGCTCGCTCGGCCTGGTTTCTCTCTCTGATAAGGCGACCAGACGTCCCGCTTTTGGCGGGACAGCCCCGCTTTTTATCAATGTGTCCCGCTTTGTCCTGCGCTCCGCCCCTTTTTAAAAAAGTCCCCATTTTTAAAACGCCGCGGGACTCAAGACAAATTGTTAAAAATCAGGACTGTCCCGCCAAAAGCGAGACGCCTGGTCACCTTACTCTCTGAGTGTACCACACTGGGGCCGGCTTTCTGGTTTGAACGCTTCCTATGGCAGAATTTCTGGTCCCTAAAAACCTGCGTAGAGATCCAGGGGTTCAATTCAGAGGCGACTTGTGGAAACAGGTCATCTCTCTAAACCCAGGGTTGATACCCTGTTTCCCCGAAAATAAGACAGTGTCTTATATTAATTCTTTCTCCCAAAGTTGCGCTAGGTCTTATTTTCAGAGGATGTCTTATTTTCGGGGAAACACGGTATTTTGGGCAGATTTCCCCTGCCTGGGACTCGGGAGGCGGAAATACGGGACTAGAACATCCCTATTTGTTGGCGATTCAAACACGCAGGCAACACTGGGGGAGGAGAAGGGTGTGGATGATCTTGGTGCGGCTGGAAGGTAGAACCAAATGGGAAAGTGAAGCGGGACCCCCCAAAAAATAAAATAATAATAAAGACAGCTCGCCCGCATCCTCACGCCGCCCCGCCCCGGGCCCCAGCTCCTGGCTGCCTCACCCCGGTGAGCCCTGATGCCTCCGCTGAGCAGGAGAAAACAGATGCCAAAGGCCAGCGGGACCTCGTTAAGGCTCTCCCTCCTGAGGAAACCAGGGACTGGAAATGCAGCTCCTTCGGAGCGGCTCCTGTGCGGAGGGCCGGGGAGGGCCGGGCCCCGGCCCGCCAGAGGGGGAGGGCGTGAGGCTGAGCCGGAGGAGCCCCGGGGGACTGCGGTGGGAAACAGGCTGTTCCTGAGGCCACAGCCAGACTGCTGAGCCCGGAGTTTGGCCTTTAAAACAACATCTCTCCGGCCAGCCTCTGTCCAGTGGGTGAAGGGCTGCCACGTCGGAATGAGACCAAAGGTGGCCGCGGGGTTTTGAACGTTAGCCCATAGAGAGGCCTCACGGGCTCCAGGAAGTTGTTTTTCTTAAAAGAAAATATTTTTTTTTTTAAATTGATTTTAGAGAGGAAGGGAGGAGGAGAGAGAGAGAAACGATGAGAGAGAATTAGTGATGGGCTGCCTTCTGCATGCCCTGCACTGGGGATCCAGCCCACAGCCCAGGCCTGTGCCCTGGCCGGGAACCCAGCAGTGACTTCTTGGTTCACAGGTCGATGCTCAATCTCTGGGCCACAGCCCTGGGCCAGGGAGTTGCTTTTACAGTTTATTTTTATTTTTATTTTTATTTTAGAAGAAAAATGGGCATTTTATAAGTTGACCAAATTGTTAGTGGATTTTCAGTTGTTTCTGTCACATGTGGGTGGTGCCTGGCAGAACAGAGAAGTGACCAAAAGCAATGATTGCTGGGGGCTCCGGACGTAACCCATGTCTCCCCATCATTCCATGTGGAAACGTATCCATTAGGGTCCTGAGATGTTATAATCTGGGGAGTCCTGGGCGAGCTGTAGCGTTTCTGAGTCGGTGGCCTCTGTAAACTGGGACTGAAGGACGGTGGGTGAGAGATCATAAGGCCGGGAAGTGAGAACCCTCGGCAGAGAGGAACCCACACGTACAGAGCTCACCGAGTGCCGTCAGGGTGGCATGGACACGTCACCCTCGGTCGCCCTCTCGGCAGTGCCGGGGGCTCCGTGTCTGCGGATCCAGGCCGCAGGCTGGGAGGCAGAGCTCTGACAAGTCCAGGAACTTGGACCTGAGATCAAGCGATCAGTCCGTGGCGGGGCGGGAAGCTACGCCAGTTTGATCAGACATTCCTGCTCTTCCCTCTACCCGAGCTGCTGATCCAAAGTATCAGGGACAAGTGACAATCCCAGGCGATGCCCCCATTTCTAGCGGGAGGCGGTGGCGATGGCGGAGGGCTGGCTCCTGCAGGTGGGAGGAGAACAGGGAGAAAGTCGGGGGCGAGACTCACGCTCTCAGTCCGGTTGTGTGTGGAGTCTTATCGAGGCACTGCTCCCACGGGGCAGACCCAGCCGGCAGCTGCTGTGGACCACCGTCCGGGCAATCCAGAGCAAGCCAGGGCTGACGCAGGAAATGCCCCTGATGAATTCTAACAGGGAGAGCCCTCCTGCCTGGCACAGTGCCTGGAATGCAACCCCAGTCCTGGCTCCGACTTAGTGCAGCCCCGTGGCCCCAGGGACCCGACTGTCCCAGGGCCCTGCCCCCCTCCCTCCCCCCAGCAATCCTATGGCCTCCACATGAAAAGTGGGTTTTTGTGGTTGTTGGTTTGGTTGGTTTTTAAGCAACTTTGTTGAATTTTCTCCTCCTGGTTGATGTTTAGCCTCCGGGGACAGAGTCTCTCTGGGCCCTTTGGCTGCTCTCCAGGAACGCTAACCTTCTCCGGAGGGGGTTGATCTGAAGAGGGGAAGAGGGGAAATGCTTGCTTTTCAAAAAACACCTCCTGAGGGAGACGCCGCTGCCTCCTTTTTGCACCGTCAGGGAAATCTCATCCTCAGATAAGCGATTTGGGAATCGCTGGCCGGCACTTCCGGTGAGACGCTGCAAGGACGCGTGTGGAGAACAGAGTCGGCCCGTCAGCCGGGGGCCAAGGTCTCTTTGTTTGTGCCCCTGTGGCCTTTCCTGCGTGCCTCACCCTGTCCCAGGCTCTGCCCTGCTCTGAGTTGGGCAGGAATCACATTCCCCGGAGGCACACCTGGCTCGCCCTGTTGGGAATTGGGAAAAGGCATATGGCGTGCCTTTTGCCTGCATTCACTAACCTGATAGTTTGCTCCCTGCGCATTCTTCTGAGTAGAACTTCCTAGGGTGAAGGGACACTTGTTACATAACATCATTATTTTTCTAACCGCAAGTCGTGGGGAGGATGCTGACTTCCTTTGTTTTGCTCCTCAGAACATGCTGATGTGGAAGCAGGGTTTTTAAAGAATTAAGCACTTTGATGAATGGTATTTCTACCCCCCACCAGGTCACTGGAACTCACTTACTGTGGAAACATTTGACATGAAAGATGGATGATTTATCCGTTTTTCTCTCCCCTGAGGATCTGTGAAAGACCAACAAAGGAGAATTAAGAGTCTATAAAGAAGTGGGCAACCAATGGGTTCCACTCAAGCATGCCAACTGGAGTCCACGTTCACCAGCTCCCAAGCAGGAGGGGGGCCTCTCTCTGACAAATGGAACCTCTTCAGGGTTGTGGGTGGGTCTAGTGGTGTGGATTGGTCCAGTGGGATATGGGTTGGTCTTGTGTGTGGGTTGGATAGTTGGGTGTGGGTTGGTCTAGTTGGGTGTGGGTTGGTCTAGTTGGGTGTGGGTTGGTCTAGTTGGGTGTGGGTTGGTCTAGTTGGGTGTGGGTTGCTCTGAAGATGCTAGTCATGGGCAAGTCTATCTCATTCACCACATCTCCATTAGTCAAATAGTAGCATCATGTGGCAGTGATTTTTAACCTTTGTCATTGCATGGCACATATAAACTAATTACTCAACTTCTGCAGCACACCAAAAAATATATTTTGCTGATCTAACAATTTTGATTTACTCATACCGGACAGCTATTGTTGTATTGGCTATTGTCATTTTTTATTTGACATTATTAAGGAGAAGAGGTCAGTGCCCTGACTAAGTAGTCAAGTATTGCATGTTCTAAAAATTCTTGCGGCACACCAGCATTCGAGGGTACTTGGGTGAAAATTGCTGTCATGTGGTGTTTATATGAGCATAAGAGTTTTGTCCCTAATCATGACTCTAATACATCCTCAGGGAGGATGGTGATGTAATTATCGATGGTGTATCTCATATAAAGAGACCATGTGCGTACACCCTAGGGGATGGGAGGGAGAGTCATATGCATTTATGAAATCAGGTGTCAGCCAGAGTACCCGCCGGCACAGAGTGACTCAGAGCAGGGAGCCGGCCCCGGGCAAACGTGTGAGGTACGTTGCTGCTTGGTGTCTCCCAGCGTGTCTGCCTTCTCTCCCCTCCACTCTGACATCCCTCTCTTCCCTCACTACCCACACTCCTCCTCCTCCTCCTCCTCCTCCTCCTCCTCCTCCTCCTCCTCTCTCTCTCTCTCTCCCCTCCCCCCCGCCCCCTCTTCTTCCTTACAAATCTCCAGGATCCACAAATGATCCAAAGCTTATCCCTCCAGAGGGTAGAAATGACTTAATTTGCTATTTCACTCACGGGACTTCAGATGTAATTAAACAAAGGAATGAAGGCTTAAGTGCAGACTTGCATCCATGGGGGAGGGGAGGGGCTGTGAGGGCTGAGAGCTTCCTGGAGCCTAGAATTGAGTGGCCGAGCTGAGCTGACTCGCCCCGGCTGCTAGATGTCTCAGCAGCCTCGGGCACAGTGACAACTTTCTTCATAAAACCCTGCCTGGCAGGAAGGTCCTGCCTCATGCTCATGGCGTCCCCGTCCCTCTGTCCAGAGCTCCTCAGATTCCCTGCTGGCTTCACCTCTCATCAGCCTCCCCTCAGAGGTTTTCTTTCTTTCTTTCTTTTTTCCCAAGAAAAACAATTTTAAATAATGTTACAGGCAATAAACATTAATATTTCAAGAAATAATATATTACCAAAACTATACTAACATAGTATAATACCACAAAAGCTGTAGGAAATATTAAAAATCTACAAATAACAGGATTACTTCTAAAATATTTTCTTTCTCTAGGGCAGTGATTTTCAACCTGTGCCACAAGAGTTCTTAAAACATGCACTACCTGACTAGTCAGGGGCATCCACCTCTTCTTTCTCAAATTGTCAAATAAAAAAATGACAACAGTCAACACAACAATAGCCGCCCAGTGGGAATGCCCCGTCCAGTGGGAATTTCCCAGTGGGAATCTACAGGTCATATAAGAGTAGCATCTTCTTGGTCACATTGCACATTAAGGTTGCATCTGACTGATTAATTCTTGGTACCAGAAATCCTGATATACAAGTACAGGCATCTGATTAAAAAAAAAAAAAAAAAAGTCACGGGTGGGTAATTGCTATTATTATTTCTGTAAACCAATAAAAATTATACCTATTGTTTTTGTCAGATCGGCAAAAAATAACCTTTTTGGTGTGCCGCAGACTTTCAGTAACGAGTTTACTGTGCCATGAACTGCCACCCGGCACCCCCTTTCCTGGCCTGACACCCCGTGTTTGCGGGGGCTCAGTGTTCACCCCAGCCCCTGGCTGGCCTCCTTCAGCGTGGCCTCCTCCTCCTCTCCCAGAGGCCTACGCCCTCCAGATGCACAGGAATCACTCCACATACGGATTAGTTTTATATTAACGCTTCATGAGATACTTGGTTTGCAAATATGGTTTTCATTTCACAGGCTGCCTCTTAACTTTGTTGGCTGTTTTCTTTGCTGTGCAGAAGCTTTTCAGGTTAACGCAATCCCACTGGTTTACTGTTCTTTTTGTTGCCTGAGCTTTTGGTTGCAAGCCCCAAACATCATTGCCAACATCAACGTCAGGGAGTGTTGGGCAGGAGTTTCACGGTTGCGGGCCTTCCGTTGTCATCTTCAATCCATCTTGAGTTTGTGTGTGTGGCCGGGGGTGGCGTGAGGCCAGACTCGCAGATCCTACCCAGCTGCCTCTGGCCTGCTCGCTCTGCGCGGACAGGCAAGGCGATGCTGGCCTCTCCGTCTGTCTCTCTCATCAGCCCAGCAGGGTGCTGGCCCCGGGCTGGCTCCTTCGGGCACGGAGAACGTCCAGGGAAGGGCAGTGTCCCCCAGGAGGGCAGCTAGGTGGCACTCCCGCCCTGCCCAGGGCCCGGCCGCTGCTCCCGGCCCAGGGCACCCCTGCTCTAAAGCTCATTGTGATGCACACAGACGATTCGGCTTATTCCTGCGTTTCCAGGCCAGACACACACGGAGGCGAGGCCGGGACCCATCGCCTCTCTCGGCCGCTTTCCTGAAAAGCACTCTGCATCCCCCCGGGCGGGGAGAGAGCTCTCTTGTGTTATTTATTGTGAAAAAGTGCAGAGCTGTGCATTCTGTGGGAGCTGAGGGACAGGGGTCCTCCCTCCCCAGCGGGCCAGAGGGCGGCCCCACGCACTGCCCTCCGTGTCCGCGCCGGCGGGCCGGGGGCGGGGGGCTCCGTGCCAGCAGTGTCCAGGGGCAGCAGGCGGGGCTGGCCCTCGGGGAGAGGGCCTGACAGTGACCTTGGCTTCCCCTTCGATGGCCGGGGACATTATGTTCCTTCCAGCCTGGTGGACGGGCGCCCGGCCGGGGGGAGGGGCTGTGCCCTTGGAGGCCTGTTTTTGTACTTAGCGCCTAGGGGGAGGCCACGGGTTCGAGCCCCTCGGAAGTGCTCAGCTCCTGCAGGGCGTCCGGGGTGGGGGTGGGGGTCCTGGGGGAGCCCGGAAGCCCAGTGTCCTGCCCGGCTTCATGCTCCATCCGCTCTGGGGCCTCCGGGAAAGTCAGTCCCTCCCTCTCCCGGGCCTTAGTTTCCCCGGTTACACACCAGGATGGTTAGATAAAATGCCAGGACAACACGAGCTCTCAGACAACAGCGGGCATCTGTCCCGAGAGCCTCAGGTGGCTTTTGTCAGTGAGTCTGCGGGACGGCCGGGAGGCAGGGGAGGCTGTTAACCCATTGCACAGAGGGAACAACTGAGCCCAGAGGGCCTCGCTCACTCCCTTGTCTACAGCACGTGGCCCGGGAGGGCTGGAGACGGCGTGCGGGCAGGGCGCCCAGCTCTGCTTTCCCACCAAGTGTAAGGTGACCAGACGGCCCGCTTTTGGCAGGACAGTCTCGATTTTTAACAATTTGTCTCGCGGCATTTTTAAAAAGTCCCGATTTTTGGAAAAAATCGGGACTTTTTTAAAACGCCGCGGAATCTTTCCAAAAATCGGGACTTTTTTTTTTTTTTAATATATATTTTATTGATTTTTTACAGAGAGGAAGGGAGAAGGAGAAAGAGTTAGAAACATCGACGAGAGAGAATCATCCATCAGCTGTCTCTTGCACACCCCCTTACTGGGGATGTGCCTGCAATCAAGGTACATGCCCTTGACCGGAATCGAACCCGGGACCTTTTAGTCCGCAGGCTGACGCTCTATTCACTGAGCCAAACCGGTTTCAGCAAAAAATCGGGGCTTTTTTAAAAATGCCACGGGACGAGGGACAAATTGTTAAAAATCGGGACTGTCCCGCCAAAAGTGGGATGTCTGGTCACCTTAGCAAGCGCCCTCCCTAGACGTGCAGCATCCGCCGCAAAGTCTGCGGTTCTTGGGCCTGGATTGGCCGTTCAGCCTGCGCTCTGGGTGCGGGCCCTGCACCCGGCGCCTGCGCTGGTCCCTGTGGGTGATGTCTGCACCCAGGGGGGTGCTCGGTGTCCGGGACGCTATGCAGCTGGCCGGTGGACATGTGCATGCACACGTCCCTCCTGCAGCTGGCGGCTGACCCCGAGGGCCGACCCCGGCGACGGGAGGGCCCGTGGCTGGACAAGAGGCAGCCGGGGGCAGGGGAGAGCGCATTCCTCTGAGCGATCACACACCGCCCCAGGCGGAGCAGGCCGGTCCTGCCGCCCCGACACGTCTGTCTCCGAATCCAAAGATGCGTGGCCTGTGGGACCTTCGCCGGACCCGGACGGAGGCCTGTGAGATGCATCCCTTCCCTCAGGGCTTCGGATCGGCCTTATCTGCCCAGATGATGAGGTTTTTGTTTGGAATTAATGAGAGAGAGAGAGAGAGAGAGAGATGGCAGACCACCCCTTCTCTGGAGAAAATTCGGGTTCTGTTTATGACTAACAGCTGACACCAGCAGCTGCCATAAGAACAACCCCACGTGCACCCCGATGGCCACGTCAGCTTTAGGGGCCCGGAGAAATTCTTCCCGGGAGAATGCGAATGGGGTTTGGGGTTTTCTCTCTGTGGCCTCCAGTGGTCCCGGGGACCCCGCTGCCACAGCAGACACGGTCTCTCAGTCTGCGTCCCTTCCACCCGCTGGCAGCCGGGGCCGAGGTGCCACGGGAGGGCTGCCCTTGTGGGGGAGCTGGGAGAAATGTGACGGAGAGAGAGAGGAAATGCCAGCAGGAAAGAGGAACAGTATGTTCAAGTATGTCATTTTTAAAAAGCCTTTAAAAAGCACAATTAGAAGAATCCGGAAAGCGTTAATAAAGCACAAGAGGAAACTGAGATCCGTCCGCGTTCGCACTGTCAGCATTTTAGCGCGGACCCCGCTTAGTGCTAACCACTGTCAGCATCGTCATTGGAGCTTTCTGGTTATTTTTAAAAAATATATTTTATTGAATTTTACAGAGAGGAAGGGAGAGGGATAGAGAGTTAGAAACATCGATGAGAGATAATTATCAATCAGCTGCCTCCTGCACACCCCCTACTGGGGATGTGCCCGCAACTAAGGCACATGCCCTTGACCGGAATCAAACCTGGGACCCTTCAGCCCGCAGGCCAACGCTCTATCCACTGAGCCAAACCGGTTTCGGCTGATTATTTTTTTGCAAAGAAACAGATGGTCCCAGGCACACAGTTTGCCAAGGGAGCAGGCTGTGGTTCCAGCCCTGCGAGGAGAGGCAGGTGCGGAGAACAGCCAGGGCAGCGCGCCGCCCAGTGGTCTGTGGGACACTGAGGTCCGAAAGGCTGGCGACCGCTGCTCTAGGCGTCTCTCCTGCGACAACACTGTGAGCCCCGAGCAGGTGGTTTGGGGGTCGTGGGCCCCTGTGTCCTGTGCCTGAGGCAGTCAGGGCCACCTGCCCAGGCCCCGGGGAAATCATTGGGTGGACACAGTATTCCTTTCACAGTTGGTCACTTCATCGACATAGCTTTTCTTTTTTTGTTAATCCTCACCTGAGGATATTTTCCCCCGTTGATTTGGGGCGGGGGGAGGAAAGAGAGAGAGAGAGACAAACAGACAGAGGAGAGAGAGAGAGAGAGAGAGAGAGAGAGAGAGAGAGAGAGAGAGAGAGAGAGAGAGAAAGAGAGAGAGAGGAGAGAGAGAGAGAGAGAGAGAGAGAAAGATAGAAATAGAAAAGGAAAGAAGAGAGAGAGAGTGGATGGAGGGAGGAGAGAGGAGGAGAGAGAGAGAGAGCGAGAGAGAGAGGACCAAGACACAGGGAGAGAGAGATAGATAGGGGGAGCTCCGGAGCGGAGGAGACAGCCTTAGGTTGTGGAGAGAGAAACACCGCTTAGTTGCCTCTCGAATGCTGGCAGAACGAACCTGCAACCCAGGTATGAGCGGTTCTGCCCTTGATAGGGAATCGAACCGCTGGCCTTCAGTGTGTGGGCCGATGCTCTACCACTGAGCCACACCAGCCAGGGCAAGCTGGTCACTCAGAGCCAGATAAGTGCCTCCCAGGAGCCCTCAGTCCCCCTGTCCGCCCGGGCTGGCTCGCTGTCCCTGTTGGACGCTCACTAGCGCCTGCAGCTGTGCTGAGGAAGGTTCAGCCTTCAGACGCGCTCTGCGGGGGCCGGCCCTGTCCCTCACTGCCCAGCTGCTCCAGCAGCAAAGGCGACGTCATCGCGCTGGATGTTTTTCTCGGGGAGCCTGTGCCCCCGGGAGAGCGCTTTAGGGGGATTCCAGGGGTCACAGTCAGGCCGGCTCACTGGCCTTCACTGCTGCGATCGGGGTCCTTGGGGACCCACACTTTCCTGCGATCCAACAGGATCTGGGTTCGGCCCGACCTACACAGACCGGCTTTGGGGGAAGAGGGTTGAGGCAGTGAAACCGCTGGTGCTGAGCGAGCGACGGGCCCACTGCCCCTGCACTGTCTTCCAGCGGGTTTGGCGGGAGGCCGGGGCGGGAGGCGTTTTGGGGGGTGGGTTTTTCCTGTCAAAGAGAAAGGCCTTATGAACACAGTAACCCCGGCCACGAGCTGTGCTCGCTGACGCCTGGCCGGTTCCAGAGGAGAACGGAGCGCCTGCGTCTGAGAAGGGGTGGGGCCGGTGCCTGGTTCTGAAGTCCATGGACCCACAGGCCCGGGCGCCCACAGCCTCGTGGCTGGGGTGGAGGGCTCCAGAAGGGCAGCCGGCCCTCCGCCCTGCGGGCTCCGGAGGGCATTCCTGTCGGTGTCACCGGGGAGGCGGCAGGGAGACTGTTCTGGGGCCACCTGACTCCGCTCTGACGTCCGCGAGCGCCAGGCCTCCCTGTGAGGGAGGGGCCCGTGGCCCCGGCGCTTCCCCACGCCCACGCCAGCTGCTCCCGCGGGGGACTCGCCGAAGCCGCCGACATCTCTGCAGCCTGGAGGGAGCCCCGCCGTGCAAACAGGACGGCACGCCCCTCGGGACACGGGCGGTGAGCACGCAGCTGCCCGCAGACTGACTGAGCAGCTGCTGCGCTCGGGCCCAGGCGGGCAGGGAGCTCCCTGTCTGGTTGGTGCAGCCACACCCTTCCGGCCGGTCTGTCACAGGCCACTCGGCGGTGCCACGGCCGCGGCCGCTCCCCGGGAGGAGGCGGACGCCCGTGGACGATGCCTGGCCGCCTCCCCGATCGCAGGGCCAGCTCCCTCCGGGCGAGGCGGGCGTCCTGGGAAGGGCCCCTCTGGGGCTGCGGGCAGGATTGCTGGCCGGGCCCAGGGCTGCGGGTAAACACCGCTCCCCCGGGAGCCCGCTGGGCCGCGCTGGCGCGGGCTGTTGATCCCGGTTTGGGGAGGCGTTTCTCAGCCGCGGCTTCTGGGAAGTGCCGCCCCCGCCCTCCCCGGCTCGGGAACGTGGTAAGGAGCGTGCCGGCAGCTGAGCTGTGTCCGGGAGAGGACAGGGTGCCGGGAGGCCTCCTGCCCAAGCAGCATGCGATGGCGGCTCCTCCCGGCGTGGGCTCCTCTCCGCACACCGCCCTCTGTCCGTCTGACCGGCCGCGTGGTTAAACCCCGGCCGGGTGGCTCGGTGGTGAGCGTCGACCTAGGAACAAGAAGTCGCAGTTCAATTCCTGGTCAGGGCACATGAAGGGGGTGTGCAGGAGGCAGCTGATCCATGAGCATCTATCACCCTTGATCATTGATGTTTCTATCTCTCTCCATCTCTTTCTTCCTCTCTGAAATCAGTAATATACATATTTATATTTGTATTATTATAAATCAGTAATGTAAATATGTATTTATATTTATATTATTATGCATTCAGAGATTCAGAGATCATAATAATCTGGCCACTCAGTGTGTATAGATATAGAGATAGAGATAGAGATAGAGATATATAGGTATATAGATATTAGAGATATAGATATAGATATAGATATAGATACAGATACAGATACAGATGATATAGATATAGATATAGATATAGATACAGATACAGATACAGATATAGATATAGATACAGATACAGATACAGATACAGATATAGATATAGATATAGATATAGATACAGATATAGATATAGATATATTGTAGATACAGATACAGATATAGATACAGATATAGATATAGATATAGATACAGATACAGATACAGATACAGATATAGATACAGATATAGATACAGATACAGATACAGATACAGATACAGATATAGATACAGATATAGATACAGATATAGATACAGATATAGATACAGATATAGATATAGACTGCGATGTACTCCTGGACACCTCACTTACATCCTTTGGGTTTTCACTTTCCCTGAGGCCAGTGGACAGGATCCCTGCCCGGCGTCCCAGGAGGCGGACGGGGGGCCGATGAGCCGGGCGGAGGAAGGCGGTGGAGAAAGGAAGGGCTGCCCACGGCCCTCCCTCTGCCTCCTGGGGAGCGAGCTCTCCCGCCGTCCTCTGCTGTGTGTCCCGTCTCAGTGCGCACAGTATCTGTGAGCACAGACATCGGGCTCCGAGGGGGCAGCGGAAGCCTCCCGCCCCACGCGCCCCGTCCGTGGCACCGGGCGCGGGGCGCAGCCACCCAGCCCGTTCCCGCCGCTGTCGTCGGTGAGCCCAGGACAAAGCGTCTGAGTCATCCCAGCACCTGCCAGACGCGGGAGGGAGAGAGGTGGCTGCTCGCCCGCATCCCTCCCGCCCGCTTCGGAGAGCGGGACGGCTGGCTGGGCCGAGGTGCCCCAGCCCGGCCGCCTGGGCAGTGCCCGCCGCGCCCTGCCCGCTGCTGCTGAGGTCACATCTGGCCATCGGAAGGCGCTGGCTGCTGACTCGGAGATAAGCCGGCTGTCCGCCTGCCAGGGGCCGCCATGTGGGAAGCCACGTGACTACCAAGAAGCGGAGCCCATGAGTAAGACTTCGTCCAGTGAAAGCGAAGCCGCCCACTCGCCAGCTCGAGGGCCCTTCTCTGCCGCCTGGAGCGCTGCCCCCACCCCATGTGGCCTCCTCAGCCCAGAGGCCTCCGCCCAGACCGGCGGCTCCTGGCCATCGTTTCTCCAGTCCACGGGCCTCCGAGTCCCCTGTGGGCCGCGTGCTCAGGCACACCCGGGCGGGGGGAGGCACAGTGAGGACTGTGGCTGTGGTTGAGGATGGAGACCTGCGGGACCCAAAGGGCACCCCCAGGTTGACGGCAGGGGTGCTGCCGAGGTCTGGGAGGGGGAGAGGGGCTGAGGGCAGAGCCTGGGCTCCCGCCCGTGGCCGGGAAGGTGACAGCCTCCGCGGGGACAGGAGTGCAGGGAGGCGAGCAGAGGGCGGAGCAGGGCTGTCCACCGGGCGGGAGGGGGAGGTGCCAGGGAGCAGGGAGAGGCCAGCGGGTCCGATCCCGCAGGGAGCGCCAGGGAGGTGGGCGCAGACCGGGCAGTGAGCTCGGGGCAGGGCGCCGGGCACGGGCACGGACACCGCCTGGCACAGGCGGAGGTGCTCTGTGAGAGGCTTGATGATGGCAGTGATGGAGCCGGTGCTGGAGGGGCCGCGGGAGGGTGGCTGAGCGCTGTGCGCGGGCGGAGCTCGGGGAAGAAGGCGGAGGAGGCGCTGGTGGGAGAGGAGCTGTCCCAGGAGGGAGTGGCTGCGGGTGGGTCTTCCCGGGCAGAGGAGAAGAAACAGGGTCGCTTCTTGAAATGAGGAAATGATTCCGTGTTACTGAAAAGCCAGGCTCCTTTTTGTTGTTGTTGTTGTTTAATATATTTTATTGATTTTTTTAATTTTTATTTTACAGAGAGAAGGGAGAGAGGGCTGGAAACATCGATGAGAGAGAAACATCGATCAGCTGCCTCCTGCACACCCCCTCCCCCCACTGGGGATGTGCCTGCAACCAAGGTACATGCCCTTGACCGGAATCGAACCCGGCACTCTTCAGTCCGCAGGCTGATGATTGAACGATGCACATACACCGAGTCAAGAGAAGCTGAAGGACCCTCCCAAGAGACGCACCAGCCGGGGCCTCGCCGCCAGGAGGCCACTGACTGTGAAGTAGGGTGAACTCCGCTGGGATTCCCCTCGTCCATCTCCAAGCCGACTCTGCCGGGCCGATGCCTCTGTGAGCTGTGTGTTTCCACAGCAAGTTTACATGCAACCTTGAAGATGTGTATGTATATTTACACACACACACACACACACACACACTCTCGCACATGCACATGCACACGCACACACACGTAAGACTTGGGCTTAACAGTAATGTTCCCTCCTGTGACTCAGGTTACGGCCGAGCTGCCTGTGGAAAAGGGTCCCAGAGGTCCCGCTGTCTAGTGGGGAGACCCGGTTTGGACTCCTGCTTCGTCATGACCCTGGGGGACCCCTTTCTCCGTTTCCTTTCGCCCCGCAGCCCATCCCGCTGGTGCCGAGTGGCTCAGACAACCACGTCCTGTTCTCGCCCCTAATGTGATGCGCTGAGCATGCTCCCCGGGCCGGCTCCCCCGGGGTCCCCCTACCGTGCTGGCCCCAGAGCTGCCACGTGCTACGTGGGCACCACAGAAGGCTCACCACTGGGGGGGGGGGGGGCAGGATGCCTCATCAGCACCTCCTCGCCCCTCCGCGGGGCGGCCTTTCTAGCAAAGAGCTCAGACCCCTGACAGGGAGTCAGGGCAGCAGGAGGCAGCAAGTGGAAGCTTCCAGTCCTCGCTCAGGCCACGCCTAAAACTCCCGAAGGTCGTTCCCACCATAGTTATGGGTGGGGCGGGCAGGGGCCGGCCCGGGCTCCAGGTGAGGAGGGGACACCCCGCGGTGAGGGGTGGCTGCCCGTGGGAGGTGGGAGAGAACCGAGGGCCGCCCGGGAGGCCGTCCTGGCCAGGAGGTGCGGTTGGCGAGCTACCTGGTTCGGCTGCACGGAGCTGCAGCAGTGACCCCGAGGGTGACCCGGCGCCTCGGCCTGGCCTGGCCTGGCATGGCCGGGGCATCAGCTCCCACGTGGGTCACACAGACTGGAAGTCCGGGCGGGGCGGCAGCAGCGGGGGTGGGACACGCCCAGGGCTGACCGGGCCGGGAGATGATGTGGGAGGAACCGGCCGGGGCCAGTAGGCATGAGATCTGCGGCCAAACGAGAGCTCTGCCAAGGACTTGCTGGAAGAGCCGCAGCCGGCGGCCCCGCGGGACGAGGGCCAGCGGGCGGGAGCCGGACCCAGGAAGTGTCCAAGGGCAGCGGCTGCAGAGCCGGGTGGGGCAGACGAGTCAGTTATTAATGAGCTGCTTTGAATACTTCATAAGGCGGAGGCCGGGCGGGGCTGAGCCTGCAGGAGGCAGCGATGGAGGACACACACTCAGGAGCTGAACCTGTAATTATCCAGGACGGGGAAGTCTCTGGACCTGGCTGCTCAGCCCCTTCCAGGCTTCCCTGCAGAACCTTCCCTCCGCGGCCGAGGCTCTATAAAGCCTGTAACACCGGGGCGGGGTGGGTGGGGGGATTCCCCACTCTTGTTGAGAAGTTATTTCACCCCCTGCCCCCCACAGTGGAGAATCTCAGAATGTTTGCGGGGAACGCTGGTCCTTCCTTCCTCTCAGAGGCCGGGCGTGCAAGAGGCCACTCAGCAAGAAGCGAGTCCTGCCCCCTCAGCGTGGAGCCGGCCACCCACATGCTGGCGAGTCCCCACAGGCCGGTGTCCCTCAGGGGCCACATGGCACCGAGCGATCTGGACAAATGAGCCCCCGTGGATCCCGGCACGCGGGCAGATTTGCCAGCTCCAGAGCGGCTGCCGGCACCGCGTCCGAGGCAGGCCGTTCAGGCCCAGGTGCCTCTGAAACCAAGTTCCGTTAGACCCACGGCGGGGGAGACCGTCAGAGGGAAGATGCTTGCGGGCCACCCGCGGGATCGGGGACTCAGCAGAATATTCTTTCCCGCAGAGGCTAGCATGAACCCCCTCGTATTTGTTTAAAAAAAGAAAAAAAAAAAAATCTAGCCAGAGGCTTACACACAAACGTGCGGCGGCCTCGGGATGAGTGCTTCTGTGAGAATCCCGGCGGCCACATCCGGTCCGAGCAGAAGCCCCGCAGCGCCCGGAGCGAGAGCCGGTGGCGAGTCCGGTAACCCAGGGAGGGCGGCCAGCGCAGACCGCGTTCCCAGAACGGCCCGGCCCGTTAATCAAACGCCTGGAGCTGTTCCCGGGATGCTTTTGTTTCAGAGTCTAGACAAAACCCCCAGATAACCTCTGTGCGGGGCCTATCGCCCATGGGTGGGAGGAGACAGTGGGTGTCCGCGCTATCGGAGGGCCTTACGGAAAGTGGGGCGGCCGCAGGGGGAGGCCGGGCAGGCGGTGGGCCTCGGCCCCAGGCGCAGCGGCTTCGGGAGGCGAGCGGCGAGGGCAGGGCCGTGCCCAGGGCCTCAGAAACACGTCCACCATGTGGAGGAAGTTGATCAGACTCCAGCTTCCCCAGAGGACGCGCATAATCTAATTATTAGCGGACTTGGCACCGGGTCCGTTCCCAACACAAAGGCGTGAGCTCAAGCCGAGGAAAAGGCCGTTTCGTTGGAAGGCGGGTGCTGGGGCTGAAATAACCAGAGAAAGTCCTTTCGTTCTCGCCGATGACTCCCGAGTGGAAGCCCCGAGTCCCCGGGCGGCCCCCGGAAAAGGTGACGCGGACGAGAGCTTACCCACTCCCCCGTGACAGGGCCATTCACGGGGGTGGCGGCCCTCAGACGGCTCTGTGCTGTGCAGAGGCCTTCCAGCCGAGCGTAGTTAGGACATTCCCATCGTCCCAAGGCTTTCTGAGGACCGGGGTTTCTGAGAAGCTCCAGGAAAGCATGTCAGAGATTCGTACACATGAACGATGCAGGTCAAGGGCACTCTGACTTGGCCAGCCGGATCCCGAGACTTTACCCGGAAGCACATCTGTTCACGGTGGCCAAAGGCAGCTGTAAATGCTCCCCCAGGAAGTCACACAACCAACAGACGGCGGCCGAAGGCCCTTTCCCTCCCACCACCACTTTCCCCATCGGCTCAGGACCCCGAAGCTGCCTCCCTCCTCCGACACCTCCGCTTCCAGGCCTGTGCCCCGGGGAAGCATGGCCGCCTCAGAGCTGCCAGGATGTCCGCAGCGGCTTTATTCAGTCACCAAAGGCTTGAAGGAGCCCAAATGTCTACCAGCAGGAGAGCGTTACGAAACGCCAGGGGAAAGCAGGCGGGGCGTGGATGGATGTCACAGAGGCGGACAGAGCACCAGGCACCGTTTCTTGGCTGCCGTTCTGGAACCCCGATAAAAGGTCAACGGACCTCCGTGGTAGCCATGGAGACATCGCGGCAGAAAACAAACACCGAGGTCACGCCGGAGGGTCTTGCAGAAGCCGGGAAGCGAGCCTTCCAGGGGAGAAGGCGCGGCCCCTGGGGCGTGAGGGGCCGCGGGGTCCCGGGAGGAAGGTGGGGTTGGGTGTGGCTAATGGCCGCGGCAGCGGCCCAGCAGAGCCCACGGCTAAGAAGGCAGGGCCTTCCCCCGGGCTGTGTGGCCTCTCAGCCCACAGTGCTGCCCACCGTCCCCTCGGTCACAGACACCTGATGGCTGCCTCCGGCCGTAGTTGCACCAGAGGGGAGCCTGGGACAACACAGACACCAGGCCCATTGGGATAGAGTGCCGAACGCCACTGGCTGGCCATGAGGGTCCACTCCCTGCCAGCCTCCATTCATTCATTCATTCATTCATTCCCTCAGCAATCCCTCCCCACACACCCCACTCTCCACCAGGCCCGTGCTGCCGTGAGGGCTGGGAAGGCCAGCACCCCTGGCCTCCGACCTTCAGGAGCTCATCAAATGAGGCTTCGAAGATTAATCTGCCGAAACCAGTGTGACTCAGTGGATAGAGCATCGGTCTGTGGACTGAAAGGTCCCGGGTTCGATTCCGGTCAAGGGCATGGACCTTGGTTGTGGGCACATCCCTGGTAGGGAGCGTGTAAGAGGCAGCTGGTCCATGTTTCTCTTTCATCAGTGTTTCTAGGTCTCTATCCTTCTTCTTTCCTCTCAGTAAAAGAATCAATAAAATATTTTTTTAAAAACCACAAAGATTTATCTGCTTCCTCTTCCAGGATTGCTCTTATCTTATCTTCTCCACCTGGTCTTGCTCAGGCTCCAGGATTTAGCCAAGAGTCACCACCTCTGACGGACAGTGCGGCAGATGGGCTGGTTCCTCTGCAGAACACCCTTCCTACCTCGTCCTCGTCCTCCTGCCACTCACCCCGCGAAGCTCAGGGCCCACCCCTCCCCTCTCTGCAGGCTCCGGCGCCTCAGGGGCCTCAGGGACTCTGTCCTGCGGCCTCCCTCGGGGCTCAGAGCCCGGCACGCGTGTTTGCTGGACGTGTAACGGCGTGCCACAGAGTGCCCGAGGCTCCAACTGAGAACCGAGTACGTCTGGGGTCCCAGCCCCACGCGGCTAGCACCGACCGACCGCTTTTATCCCTTTGAAATGGACATGGGTGCTCCTTTCAAAACCATTGCTCGGTCCTTTTCACTTTAAATACAAAAATAAATGGGAATTTCTAAACGCCATTGTGCCATCAGGGTCCTTGGGCAGCCCGAAGGCCACTGACGGACGCTTGGACGATAGAGAAACTCTCAAGAAAACTAGCCCCCAGGACCAGAGTCGGGGGACCGAGCTTCCTGCTCCTTTCCAGGCCTTGGTCTCTTCGTTAAGGAAATTTTTGCTGTTGTTTAAAAGAAGATAGGGTGTCTGATTGCTTTCAAGCTCCCCTCGGCCACAAGCTTCATGCGCTATAATCCAGGAAGCAATGTTTTAAGTAAATTGAATTTAGAAAGTTAATTCTCTTGTCTGACCTCAGGGTCTCCTCTGTCGGAAGCCATGGGGACACCGGGAATATTTTCTTTTTTTCTGCCGCTGATCCTTTCTGTGAACCCAGGCGTTTACAGGTAACGAGCGAGAAAGTCCCCGAGGGAAGCCGACTTCAAGGGAACATTCCGACGCCCATTGTTCCTCTTGATTTCTTCTTGGCAGAGGCACCTCAATTCTCGCTGCCATTGCATGTTTTGAATGTCGTCCAATGGGGCAGGAGATTCCGTGGTTATTTCTAGCTCCCTGTGGACAGCTCCGCCATGGGTGGGTGCCGGGCTCTCTGGAGCCAGTGTTGACCCCCAGCTTCTGGGGTGTGGCAGCCCCATGGGCTCCCGCGCCAGGCCCTCCGTGGTGACCCGTCTTCCCGGCGACAGGCTGTCACCGGGCTCCTGTATGGTTCAGCCTGCTTCGTTCCAGCTGGAATTTCCAGCACCCATGATGCTGCCCAGAGAAACCAGGAGCTGCTGGTTGACAAGTCCCTTTCCGAATCAGGGTGCCATCGCGTGGGGGGAGAGAAGTAGATTAGAGTAATAACGTGCTGACTGAGTGCCAAGTCTGGTCTCATTTACTCTCCACAGACACCCTGGGATAGGTACGGCTACATGCCCGCTTTATGAATGGAGAAACGGAGAAGTTACCAGTCTTAAGAATGAGTAAGTCCATCTATTGGTTCCACCTGGACTACCTTTTCTCCACAACATGTTCCCACATTCATATACCTTTAATCCATGAGAGCTGTAGGTGCGGTCAGTGCATGGGTAAAGGGGCACTTCCAGATGGCCCTGGGTCACTGGATCTCAAGGAAGGATGGTGACAGCACCACACTCATCCTTGGCTCCAATCAGAGAAGCCCAGTCTAGATCATGCCATTATCACAAGTTTTCCATATGTCACTCCCCATCAATAAATCCTCATATTCCCAAACCACCACCGTTCCCAGGGCTCCCTCCATCATCGGCAGCGCTTACCAACTAAATAGCTTGGAACCATTCGTGACCCAGGTTCAGGTCACTGCTTCCGATTTGATACAATATTTTTATTGATTTCAGCAAAGAAGGGAGAGGGAGAGAGAGATAGAAACATCAATAATGAAAGAGAATCATTGATCGGCTACCTCCTGCATGCCCCCTACTTGGAATTGGGTATATAATCCAGGCATATGCCCTTGACCTGGATGGAACCTAGGACCCTTCAGTCCTCAGGCTGACGCTTTAACCACTGAGCAAAACCAGCCAGGACTGATTCAATATTTTAATGACCTGGATTAAAATCCACGTATTTCATCAGACTGGCTACACTCTTAGATATGGGGGTCGGATCTCTCCATTCAATAGCAATATTCATCAGATGAGAGGATCCATGTCTCAGAATCCACAACACATTCATGCTGTATCCATTCAGAGCCAACCCTACATTCTAACATTCTCTGCATTTTAATATTTTACCATCTCTGAAATCAAGATGTCTTATAATCAACATCTTATGACTCCAGTATTTTTCCCCCTTAAAAGCTGTTATTAAAGTAATGATGTGTCTTCCCAGCAGAGGCAACTTAGAATCAAGAAAGTGTGGTATTTGTAAGAAATGTGACAGACAGGTTTGTAATCTTAACATATTCAGAACTCACACACAATGATAATAAAAGCAGTAGGACCTTGAGAGGTAAACAGGCAAAGGACACACACTTCTCATTCACATAAGAAAAATGTAACTAGCCATCAATATTAGCACTCTCTCCAGTACTCAAATAAATGCAAATTAAAATAAAAAGGAAACTACATTTTTTTTCAGATTAGCAGGAAATATATATATATATATATATATATTTTAAATCCAGTGCTAGTTAGAATAAAACAGAATGGGCACTGTCACCAATGCTGATGGGTAAATTGGTACAAAATTTCCACCAAGCAAGTTGGCTGCATATATTTAAGTTACTCATATGCTTACATCTTTCTGTTCTTCAAGAACAATAAGAAATAGGCTGAAACCTTACAATAAGTAGGAAAACCTCAGGATTCTAAATTTACATGCTATCACTACCTACCTACAGTTATGTGAGGAATTCAGGAAAAAAATTATCATACACTGGGCCAAGGTGTCAATGAGTGATCTCACTCCCAAAGGAAGCGATGGAAATGCAGTTTACCACGATGTCTGCCCTTGTAGGTGTGTGTGGCCAAGTGTTCTTAGCTTTAAGACTCAGAAGCCTTGACCCTTGCATTTTCAGTTTGGGGGCTCGGTGTTGGGAAGCTTGTTGTTATGACATCCAGGTCCTCTGTGGAAACCCTGGCACCTCGCTGGTTAAACTTAGCCGAGCGGCCTCCTCTTCCCGGATGAGGAAGTGTTCCTGTCCCCGATAAGGATGCTATTAGTCAGCTTTTTATTATCTCCGACAAATAGACAACGGTCGGCGACAGGCCCCGTCGTGTAAATATTTATGTACCCAGAAGTCCGGCCGAGCCTCGATGCCGCTAATGAGCGATTGTGAAATGAGAATGTGGCAAGGCTTCCTTCTAATGGGGCGCCCCCCCCAAGTCATCCGATCACAGTAACCAGTGTCACCCCAATACATTTAATGAAATAGAGGGGGAATTCAATACGGCCTTGGCATGGCCGTTCCTCCTCCTCCCCGCCTCTCAGCCTCATCTCAGTCTTGCAGTTTTCCCAACAACCAGTGGGGATTAATACTAAGCTTATACGCTGTATTCCCCCCAAATCTTCATAAATTCCTTCTTACAGTTACTGCGCCATGTACGTATACTCTGGGCGCCATGCTGGTGCCAAGGATGGAACACGCGGTGGACAAGGAGCCGAGGACTCCGAAGAACGTAGTGTCACGCTGATATGTCCGGCGGCGTGGGCATGCATGATGAGTGGCACAGCCTGGGAGAAGCAGTGCCATCGTTTGTATACGTGGTTGGCCCTCATGCTGCTCTCCCCCAGACTGACGTTCTAGTCTGCCCTCGTTTGTTTGCTTGTTTGTTTGGTGCTGGGTCGGGATGTGTTTCTGGCCTGCAGGGCGCCTGAGCCTGCCATGCCCAGAGGTCCCTCCCCTCTGCGCTTTCTCAGGCTGTTCCTTCCTCCAAATCCCAGAAGAGCTGCCGTCCCGCACGTCTCAGTATGAACTCTTTCCCGGCCAGCCCCTCACTCCCCTCCCCTGTACCTGTCTGTCCTCTCCCTCTCCCGCCCCCACTGCGGCAGAGAGGTAGACCAGCTGGCTTCCGGCGCTGGGCCAGGGCCCGGCAGTGCGAGGGGACTGCCTTCAGCGCCCGGCGGCGCTTCGAAGGGGCTGTGTGTTCAGGCTGCAGCGAGGGTGTGGGGCTGCCCACAGGGAGCTTCATGCCTTGTGCATGCAGACCCTACAGGTGCTTCATACCTGTGCACACAGACCCTACAGGTGCTTCATGCCTTGTGCATGCAGACCCCACAGGGAGCTTCATGCCTGTGCACACAGACCCTACAGGTGCTTCATGCCTTGTGCATGCAGACCCCACAGGGAGCTTCATGCCTGTGCACACAGACCCTACAGGTGCTTCATGCCTTGTGCATGCAGATCCCACAGGGAGCTTCATGCCTGTGCACACAGACCCTACAGGTGCTTCATGCCTTGTGCATGCAGACCCCACAGGGAGCTTCATGCCTGTGCACACAGACCCTACAGGTGCTTCATGCCTTGTGCATGCAGATCCCACAGGGAGCTTCATGCCTGTGCACACAGACCCCACAGGGAGCTTCATGCCTGTGCACACAGACCCCATAGGGAGCTTCATGCCTGTGCACACAGACCCTACAGGGAGCTTCATGCCTGTGCACACAGACCCCACAGGGAGCTTCATGCCTGTGCACACAGACCCCATAGGGAGCTTCATGCCTGTGCACACAGACCCCACAGGGAGCTTCATGCCTGTGCACACAGACCCTACAGGGAGCTTCATGCCTGTGCACACAGACCCTACAGGTGCTTCATGCCTGTGCACACAGACCCTACAGGTGCTTCATGCCTTGTGCATGCAGACCCTACAGGTGCTTCATGCCTTGTGCACGCAGACCCTGCAGGTGCTTCATGCCTTGTGCACGCAGACCCTGCAGGTGCTTCATGCCTTGTGCATGCAGACCCTGCAGGTGCTTCATGCCTTGTGCACACAGACCCTACAGGTGCTTCATGCCTTGTGCACACAGACCCCGCAGGTGCTTCATGCCTTGTGCACGCAGACCCTGCAGGTGCTTCATGCCTTGTGCACACAGACCCCGCAGGTGCTTCATGCCTTGTGCACGCAGACCCTGCAGGAGCTTCATGCCTGTGCACGCAGACCCCGCCGGCCATTGTCCCCACCGGAGCCCGAGATGGCGGCGCGGGGAGGACGGGGACAGGCCCGTCCCGCGAGCTGAACACAAGTGTTCGCATGCCTCCTTGGGGAGACGCTGCCCATCCATCTTCCTATTCCTGAGCCGCCTCTTCACCGGGCGCAATCCGTCACCCACCCTGAGGACAGATAAATTACACGGCGCCCGTGGCGTTGACCTTCAAGGGAGAGGAAGCCGTGCTGGTCCAGGAAATCTCTCGGCCACTCACGGTGTGGCCCCGGGGCCTCGCTAACCGAGGGTGGAGGGGCTGAGTCTCAGTCTGGCGGCAATTTGCAGCCGGTTTGGGCCTGGGCCGGCCAGCAGGGGAGGGGCCTCAGACCATCTCTGGGAGCCAGGACGGCCCCCGGCCGGGAGGGGGGGGTTTAAAGGAGAGTGCGATCAGTGGCCAGCTGCTGAGATGCCAGGTTCAATGCCACTGTACTCATTGTGAGCCCGCTTCTGCTGAGGGTTCACCGGCCACAGAGACAGCTGTGAACACAGCCCTGCGGCCGGCAGGCATGTCGGGGTCCAGCCCTCGTGGATCACAGCACACTCTCCGGCCGCTCCCCCCCTCACCGCACACACAGCGGGCGGGCAGGGACACACAGGCGTGGCTGCGTGGCTTTCCTCCTTGAGGGTTTCTGTGCTCATCTGTTTTCTGGTGAAAGTGGACAGACACTGAGACAGAATGGCCGTAAGATTGATTTTAAAGAAGAGGCCCTCAGCTTCTCCCACCCCGAGCTGCTCCTCCTCCTCAGCTTCTCCCACCCCAAGCTCCTCCTCCCCCCCCCTCCTCCCCCTCCTCCCCCTCCCCGCTGCTGCCTGCAGAGTGACCAGCTTCCCCTCCGCGGTCAGAGATGGGGCCAAAGGACGGTGCCCTGGACCACAGCTTCTGGTTTTCCCTCTGAGGTGTCAGCGATGGAAAAGGGAAGCGGAGAAAGCTGGCAGCAGGAGCAGGGAGCTGGGCCTGCCAGCCAGGGGCTCTGGAACAGGCCCGAGGGGCGGCCTGCAGCGGCTCCTCACCTCCTGCCAGGCCCCGCCCGTGGCAGCGCTGACTGAGGCCCCGAGACCTGTCTCCACGCACATGTGGCCCTTCCCTGTCTCAGAACCGGAGAGGAACGAAGCCTGGTGTGTGTGTGTGGGGGGGGGGGGGCAAAGGGGGGTCCCACTGGCTCCCCCGCTAAGGCCATCCCTCTGGTTCGGCATCGGGTCTCATTCTGTGCGGAGTGAGGAGAGGAAAGCCCCGCACGTCTGCTCTGGAAGCCGGGGCCGCGGGGACAGTGAGAGCACCGGGCCCCGTGGACCAGGGCCAGGCGAGGACTCGGGGACCGGCTGCCTTCCGGCCATTAGGGCCCAGGCCCCTCTCCCTGGGGCTCCTCTCCCCGGGGCCCCTCTCTCTCCCCGAGGCCCCTCTCGGGCGGGCGGGCGGGCGGGTGGCGCTGAGGGCCAGGAAAGCCGAGGCCTTCCAATGACTTCCTCGGCCCTCCGCGCCTCCTTCAGGCTAAGGGGCCATTTCCGCTCCTTCCAGAGGGCTGCCCGCCGTGTGGTCCCGCGTCTGGATGTTTATTTTAACACTCGGTGGGAAGACCGGGTTGACCGAGTCCCTGCAATGCTCTAACCGATGACCCTCTGACGCTCGGGCCACGGTCTCCATGGCGGGGACTCGGACACTCCCCTCCGGGGGGAAAGACGTGGGAACGGACTGCATCCGCGGGCATGCGGGACGGGTGAGGACGCGGACACGGCCGTGTCTAACCCAGGGAGCCAGAGCGCATGCCTGGCACCAGGAGGCACCCACAGCCCCCTCCACCGGACCCCCTCGCCCAGGCTTTGTCTTCTTCGCAGCAGCTTCCCCCTTCCCCCCCCCCCTGCAGCCACCCCGTGTGCCTTCGTCCCGGTCCTGGCTCCTGACCCCAGGCGGCCCCCTGTCCCAGCCTCTGAGCTGAGCTCCTCCGAGCCCTCGGTGACACGTGACCCCAGCGAACAGCGCGGCGGAGGCTCATCTCATTTGGACATCATAATGGAAGCCGAACTCCCACAACCGACTAAAATTAACCCGACAGCTGAGCGCAGAAGTAACGCAGTCCTGAAATCATTTTCTGAGTGACTGACAAAGCACGTCTGGGTCTTATAGAGGACAGCATGCTGGTCAAATACTGTCAGAAGTGCTCCTAACCCAAGGAGAGGAGACAGAGACAGAGACAGAGACAGAGATAGAATAGAGACAGGGACAGAGATAAAGACAGAGACAGAGATAGAGATAGAGATAGAGACAGAGACAGAGGGAGGGAGAGGAGGGAGGGAGGGAGTGGAAAGGAGAAGGAGGGAGGGGTAGGGATGGGGAGGGAGGGAGAGGGAAAAGGGATGTTAACATTCCTATCAGTTAACGATCTTAGTGTAGAGTTTTGGGAGGGCAGTTTGGAAGGAAAGCTCGAGGGCAGGCCAGATGCGGTGCCCCTCAGGCCCCCCATGACCTGGACACAGGCAGAGGCTGAGCGTGGAGCCAGAAGGGCGTACTGGGCGCCGGTGGGGCTCCCCGAGGGGCTGGCAGGGGCAGGTGCCGAGAAGACGCTCCTGACAGAATGACAGACGTGACATCGGCCCTGAAAGCTCGGTGACCCCTCACACCTCGGGAACAAAGGCGTCTTGGGGTGAAGACGTTCAGGGAACAGGAGGAAACAAAGGAGCGATGACAAGGCGACGAGTTAAACACAGCCCGCAATAGCAGGAGCAGCAGCAGGAGCGTCAGCGCCACCTCCGCAGCCACCTACAGGCACCTGCCCTTTGTTCCCGCACAAAGGGAGCTGCTCCCGCCCGCTGCACCCCGGGGGGGGGGGGGCGGGGCTGGGCCCCGAGGGTGCCCTGGAGAGGCTTTGCTGGGCGACCCCCTGGTGGACGCACCCAGGGAGCTGTATCTGGCCTTGGCCCGTCTTTCATCTGTCACCCCCACATCCCTCCTATGCAAGCCTCTCTGCTCTCCCTCGTTCCCCCCTCTCCCCACGCAAGCCATCACAGGGGCGCTGCCACGTGAAGACACGGCCGCCCGTGAGTCTCTGTAATTCCGTGAGGTCTCGGTAGAGGGTCCCACCCGCAGGCCCAGGTCTCCGAGGGACTTGAATATTCATGATCTCGGTGCTCCCAGATGGCCCCCCATGTGTTTCAGCCTAAGTCCCCCCCATGGAGGGGAGAGCCTTTCATTTGAAGCACCTCTTTCCCCTGGAAATACAAAATAGAGCTGGAGAGAACAGACAATGGGATTCAAATGCCAGAGAGGCGCGCCCTCCCTTTCGGTCCCTCCGATGGCAGAATCGCTATCGTGGACGGATAACAGGGTCCGCCTTCGTGAGGGGCTGACGGGAAGGGACGAAGGGTGTGGGGAGGGAGGTGACAGTGATTCTAAACACAGACCACGCCTGCCTTTTCTTCCCTCTCTCTTCCCTCCGACGTCGGACGCCGAGGACTGGGTCAGGGACACCTCGGCTGTCACGTTGTCACCACTGGCCAAAGCCAGGCTCCTCTCTGGCTTTTCATTCCTTTCCATGTTATTCCTGCTCCTCCCTCCCCCTCAGTCTCCTCCCCTCCCCGCCATGCTAATGTGCTCTTTCAAAGTGCACGGAGTTCTGTGTGCGTCTCACCGACATCGGTCAGGAAGGAACCTGCCTGCCCCCTCGCCCCGGAGGACAAGGAGAGGCCGCGCCACGGCCGGCGCCTGCCTGCTCCTGCGAAATCGCGTCCCTGTCACTGTTCAGTCTCCACATTTCTCTCCCCGGGACCGTGTGCTGAGGATTCACGCGTGTTGCCGTGTGCACACCTGATGCCTTGCTTCCACCCAGCACAGGTGCGAGCGCTTCCCTCTGAGTGTCCTTAAAGGGAAAGGCGGGCTGGACGGCCGGGGCGGTGTGCGCTCGGTCGCGATGCGCGCCCTGCGCTCTGTCTGCCCGTCACTCCGCACAGGCCGTGTTCCCTGTCACCGTCGCCCGCCGCCCCAGGGCCACTGCCATTCCTCTCTTATCAGCGGAGGCTCCGGTCCCCAGAGAAGCCGATACGGCCATTCCAGGCATTCTCTCTCCCGGGGCCTTGAACTTGGGGGCTCCACCAGAGCATCCTTTTCCCAGGAGCGCGCCCCGTGGCTGCAGGGAGCCCCCTCTGTTGGGAGCAGGCCGGCTGCTCAGGGAGGGGGAGGCGGCTCCTGGGACCCAGGGGCTTGAGTTGGGTGCGAGGTCGGAAACACGCTGAGCTCTGCCTGAGGGTCTGACCCCCTCCGGCTGGTGTCTGACCCCCGCCCCCCCGCGGGCCTCAGGGACTTTGCGGCCAGTCTCCTCCCGGACGAAGGGCCAGTCGGCAGCAGGCTGCTGGCAGGGGCCCAGAGGGAAGGGACGGGCCAGATTCAAATTTTAGAAGGAAAATGCTCTCAGGCCCCCTCCATTGCCATGTCCGGGTAGCTCAGCTGGTAAGAGCATCACATCACCCCACTACACCAAGGTTGTGGGTTCGATCCCTCGTCAGGGCACATATAAAAACCAACCAATGCATGCCTGAATGAGCGGAGCAACCCACCCATGTTTCTCTCCCTCCCTCTCTCTCCTCCGCTCTCTGAAGAAATCAATAGTGTGGAGTCCACTGGGGAAGGAAGCAGCGAGCTCATGTCAGGCCCGAGGCCTGGGCTGTGACCGCGCTCTCTGAAGCAGCTGTGTGCTCAGGAGCCCGACGGCTCCTCTGCCACCGTGTGGGCCAGACGGGGCCGACCCTGTCCCCTCAGAGGTCCCTGAGCTGAGAAACGCGGAGGAAAACGCAACCACGGTGGGCATTTCCGTTATGCTTCGGATTATCCTTTTCTCCAATTTTTTCTGGACCAGAACATAAAAACGTTTCCTTTCATCTGGGAACTTTGGCCCGTGATCTAATCCTCCTCATGCATGTGGCAGCTGTGTGCTCAGAGGCAGGTCGTGTGCTCAGAGGCGGGCTGTGTGCTCAGAGGCAGGTCGTGTGCTCAGAGGCGGGCTGTGTGCTCAGAGGCAGGTCGTGTGCTCAGAGGCGGGCTGTGCGCTCAGAGGCAGGTCGTGTGCTCAGAGGCGGGCTGTGCGCTCAGAGGCAGGTTCGGCGGGCCCCTGGGCCCTCACTGGGCAGCGAGGAGGAAGGGCACTGCGGGCAGGGGGTTGGCAGACTCGGCTGACGGCAGCAGCAGCCTCAGACTGGCACGGACTGCTGGGCTCCAGCCCCTGAGCTGCTGACACAGGAGATCTGGAGGTTGGGGGACGGGGAAGGAGGGAGCACACTTGGGGAGCCCCCGTTCCAGAACAGCGGTCAGAGTCCCTCCCTGGCACCCAGGACCTTCCATTTCGGAGTCCAGAGGATTCTGTGTTCCAGTAATCGCCGTACACATGCACACGCGCGCACACCCACCAGAAACATAGAAAACAGGGCAAACACACAGTCCCCCCGGCCCCCAGCTCTTTCTCTCTTCGGGGCTCACACTGTCGGAAGTCTACTTCGCACCGGTGGCCGGAGCGGCGGGCGTTCTGGGTGGCAGGCCGTCCGTTTGCACCAGAGGCCACAGAGCAAGGTCACGGTCAGAGCTGGGACGGGCCCCCTGCTCTCCGACGCCCCGGCATTGCTGGGTATTGGCCGTTCACCACGGAACAAGCTGTGAACGCTCCTCGCTTGATCGCACATGACCTTGAGACAAACCTAGTAGAAGGGTATTCTTTTGGCCCCACTGAACCCACAGGGAAACCAGGCCCTCGGGAGGGAAGTGTCTTGCCCGAGGGCATTAAAAAAAAGGAAGAGCTGCCCTCCCCGCCTCGGCCACAGAGCGGGAACACCACGTCCCCTCCCCCTGTTTGTGCGGGTGGCGGGCCTGTCTCCCGGGAGGGCGCGGGAACAGGGAGGAGAGCAGACACTGTGCCCCGGAGAAAGGGTGCGTGTGGCTCCAAGGTATTACCTTTTGTAACACTTCATTACTATTGTTATTGAAGAGAGAGAGAGAGAGAGAGAGAGAGAGAGAGAGACATCGATTGGTCCTGTTTACTGATGCCTTCACTGGTTGACTCTTGTATGTGCCCTGACCAGGAGCTGAGCCCACAACCTGGGCGAATCGCGATGCCCTAACCCAGTCGGCAAACTCCTCAGTCCCCAGAGCCAAATAGCAACAGCACAACGATGGACATTTCTCTGGAGAGCCACATTTTTTTAAACGTAAACTTCTCCTAACGCCACTTCTTCAACATAGACTCACCCAGGCCCTGGTGTTTTGTGGAAGAGCCACACTCACAGGGCCAAAGAGCCACATGTGGCTCGTGAGCCGTGGTTTACCGACCACGGCTCTAACCAACCGAGCCACCGGGCCAGGGCTACTGTTTGAAGGTTTCAGAGGCGACTCTCCTGTCCTACAGCAAATCAGGTGCCGCCTCCCACCCGTTTATCCTCACCGCTTCCCTCGCTTCGCAGGTCCCCCCATTCCACAAAACCCAACTTTCTCTTTCCAAACCCCTTCGAGGATTATTTCCAGGTCCTTGTCCTCACCTGGTCCCGCACTCCCTTCTCCCGCCGACACGGGGAGGGACTGCTCAGCAATCACTTTATCTGAACGTGTGCGAGCCGGGCAGGGGGCCCCGTGTCAGCGGCGAGGAGCGGGAAGGCGGCCCATCCCTCAGCCCGGCCACTGCGTGTCCGAGACAAGAGGCCGGACTCCGTCAGAGGGACTCGCGTCCCAGCCCTGGCTGGTGTGCGCAGCGGTCAGAGCACCTGCCTGCCTGTGCTTTCTCATGAAATACCTTCCATTTCCATAAGGACAAAGCGATCTGAGTTACAATATAATTTCCCTCTTGAGCACTTTCACCGCTCGGTAAGCTGCCTTATTTGTTCTGGCACAAAGTCTTCCAAAACAGGATATTCTCCTTCGGTCTTGTTTTAGCTAAAATGAGGCAAATCACAAGTGAGCGTTTCTCCTTTTTTTTTTTTCTCTGTGGAAGTCTTGGAATTTCCACGGCGCCTGCTCCGCGCCAACACAAACACCCCGCGGCGGGAGGGAGGCGGGGAGCTCCGGAGGCCGGGAGGCGGACTCCACGGCGTCGCCGAGTGCCCATGCGGCTGCCGGACAGGGCAGGGGCCGGGGAGGGCCTCTGGAAAAAAAGATTGGGTTTTGTGAATCGGGGAGAGAACGTGGCAAACCAGCTCGCCTCTGACGTGGCCCGTGTTATCTGCCAGGCTGACCTGGGCGGCCGGGGGGCAGGGAGAAGCCCCCGAGGCCTGGTCGTTAACCTGGTTGGAGCGAGGCCGGAGAGTAAAGTGTGTGACTCACTCACATCACAGCCCACATCTCAGGCCGTCAATGTTTTTCAGAAAAGACCGACTGGAGAGAAGGGGAGGAGGAGGTCTGACAAAACGCACATCCTCTGCTCACACACTCGTACCTCCCCCGTTTGCTC
>NW_023425523.1:2149724-2217224 GCF_014108245.1 Pipistrellus kuhlii
CGGCTGCGGCCAGCTTGGCTGGGGTTCTGGTGAGGGACGGGGGGTGGGGGGGAGACAGAAGGTAACCGACTGGCGACGTGCGGTGACACTGCTCCGTGGTGCTGTGTGCACAGTCGGAGCTGCGAATGGGTGTCTGGATGCCCCCCGCCCGCTCCCCCCGATGTAAAAGGAGTGTGTGCTCCGTCCCCGCCAGGGCCATCTCTGCGCTTCCTGTGCGCGATAATGAGATCCAGCTCAGCAGGCAGCACACGAGGCTCACAGATGGGCTTCAGGGTCAGAGCCGCTGAGCGGTGATCATTCCAGCACCTTCCCTTGGGGCAGCGGTTCCCTCTGGGGGCCCTGCAGTCGGGGGACGGGGGGCAGTGCCGGGGCAGAGGCCGGCGGCCTCCCGCCGGACGAACCACCCCCTGAGCCTCTGCCCTCCTCTGGCCGCCGCAGCGCACGCCTTCCGGATGGAGATCTCGCCGGAGTCGCCCGTCATGGCCCCGATCGGCACAGCCGTCTCGCTGACCTGCCGGGCGGACGGCTGCGCGGCGCCCGCCTTCTCCTGGCGGACCCAGATCGACAGCCCGCTGGGCGGGCGGGTGCGGAGCGCCGGGCCGGCGTCCACGCTCACCATGGACCCCGTGGGCTTCGGGAACGAGCACTCGTACCTGTGCACGGCCGCCTGCGGGGCCCGGAAGGCGGAGCGGGGCGTGGAGGTGCACGTCTACTGTGAGTACGCGGCCCCCGGGCGGGCCTAAGGGAAGTCTCTAACGGGGGTTGTTTGGAAAGAGAGATCGTCCGGGTCCGGATGCTGGCCGGGGGGCTAGATTCTCGCACCCGGAGAGGGAGAGGCCGCTGAGCTTGGCTGAGCCCGGGAGCCAGGGCCGTGGCCTCCACGTCCCACGCCGCACAGAGCTGGTGGCCCGGAGGGCGTGGCTGCGCTGGGCCTGCGGCTCTGAGCCACGCAGGGACGCCCTCGGAGCTCGGACTGCACAAAGCTTCCTCCTGCGTTAGACGCTCCCGGGCGTCTCCATGGCCCCAGAGTGCCATCCTCCGGGGCCCCCGTTTCTGTAGTCTGATGCACCGGGGTGCTCAGCACGGGTGAGGGGGAGATGGCGGAGTTAGTAACGGGCTCCCGTCCAAAAGCCCCCCCCTCCCCGGGACAGAGGGAGAATGTCTGCACCCCCCCCCCCCCCCATTCTCCGCGCACTGGGTCTCCCCTGTGGGTCAGTGTGAGCTCGTCCTGGCTGCTCTGGGTCCGTGGATCCTGGGGCGCCGCTGCCCAAGCTCCAGGGCATTTGCATAATGAATTCGGTTTGCCTGGAGAGGGTGAATGGATGCCCCTCACTTAGCATTCCAGCAGCGTGCGTCCTGTCTGCGCTCAGCCCGCCCGCCAAGTGCAGCCAGCGGCGGGGGAGGGGGGCCCCCACTCGCCTCAAATCAATCCCTGGCCGCGGTGAGCGGGCCCCTCTCTCAGGAACAAAAACCACAGCCGGCGGTGCTTTGCAGGCCTGCCCCGGGTGCCCGCGTTATGGTTCTCTCGGTGGCGACGCCCAGCTCTGCCCAGAAACCCGAGCCAGTTCCCCCCGCCCCCACCCCGGGGGTGCAGGCCATGCAGCATCCTCCCTGGGCGGCTGCTTCCGAGCGCCCGGGCCCTCCTGGCCACGGAGGGAAGGCAGCCAGCGCTGGGTCACCGGGCAGCGAGCCGCGTGGGCGCAGGCACAGCCCTCCCGGAATTGGAGGGACAGGGATGGGAGGGTGGGGGGAGGAGGAAAGGGGCTGCATTCCTCCCACATCCGAGCTTCCGGCCCCTTTGCCTCCGCTCCCTGGTCCATAAATCGCGGAGGATTTAACGAAGAGAAGGGGGACCTCTGGCCCCTGATCTCGCCTGCGGTTTTCCTTCCCGGTGTCTGCCCTGCTTTCTGGGGGACACACTCGGGGGGGAAGGGGGGGTCTGCAGGGCTGAGACCTTCGGGTTGTCACCGCAGAGCTCGTCAGCATCCCGAAGGTCTGGCCGGGAAGCCTGTGCCCGGAGGCCGAGGCTGAGGCCGGCTGAGCGTGCCCCGGCCCCAGAGGCGCCTGCAGGGCTGGGCGGCACCGAGCGGGCATTTCGGGAGGCAGCCCGCCTTCCGGGCTTTGCAGATGCACAGATGCCCCTTCCCGGCGATCGGTTCCTGGTGATCGGTTCCTGCCGGAGGCTCCCTCTCAGCAGCAGGCATTTAGCGTGGCTCCCTCCCCGTCTTAGCGATTCTCCCCACCGCTCCTCTCTGAGCGGCCCATGAGCCTCGGGCCCTCACCTGTCAGAGGGGAACGTGTCTGCCCGGCTAACGTGACAGAATGTGATACAACGAACTATAGACCCCAGGGACAGTGCAGAGTCAGAAACCCCGAGCTCCCATCCCGGACGTCACAGTGACCTGGGGCCAGTGTGTGCTTTCACACCTGCGGAGTGTGGTCCCGTCTCTCGGGGTTCTTGTGAGGACAGAGTAAGGTCACCCTTACTGTGAGTCCTTAGCAGGCATTCCCTTCCCCTCCCTTCTTCTACTCAATGACATGTAAGCCTCAGACACATGGGAGCAGAGCTGTGGTTACACAATCGAGACTGTCTTCACAGAAACGTTAGATCCAGTTTGCACTGCGGGAACTCCCTGCGGGGCCCGCCCCACACGAGCCCGGAGCCCCCTCACGCGTGTTCCTTTGATCTTTGCAGCTTTCCCCAAGGCCCCGGAGATCCACCTGCCCAGCCCCCTGCGGCTGGGGCAGCCGACCACGGCCACCTGCCTGGTCCCCGACGTCTACCCGTTCGACAGGCTGGAGGTGGAGGTGCTGAAGGACGGCCGAGTCTTGAGAAGCCAGGAGTTCCTGGAGCCCATGGAGAGCAAGTCCCTGAAGAACATGAGCGTGGAGGTGACCTTCACGCCCACCCGGGAGGACTCGGGGAAGGCCCTCGCGTGCCGAGCCACGCTGCACATCCCCGAGGTGGCCGAGGAGCTCCGGAGGAGGGAGAGCACCAGGGAGCTGCAGGTGTACGGTGAGGCCGGGCGCCGGGCGGCTGGGCGGGCGGGCGCTCCGTCGTGGCTGGCCGCGGCAGGCGGCTCAGCGGCGGAGTCAGGCAGCAACGTGTTTCGGCCCCGTTTTCTTCGGGGAGGACGTGTCAGTGAAAAGAGAGCGGGGTGGGGGCCACTCAATTCCTCTGCTTCCCAGCCTGTCGAAGGGAAGTAATCATACCACACACGGGGCAGTCGTGTCATTTTTTATCGTGTTGTGAATTCTTGTACTGTGCGCCGACTCTCGGGTACGGAGATCTTACCCGGCGAGCACTGGCTCTGTGGGTACCTGTATGTTTGTTTTTGGGGGGCGGGCGTGCAGCGGGCTCTGGCTGCCTCCACACTCCCGGAGGCTGCGGGGTTCGGAGGCGCCTCGAGGTCCCGGGTTGTGTAGGGGCGGCCCCGCTGCTCTCCGTTCTGGACTAGGACCTGCGCTCTGCTGTGGACGCCCCTCTGAGAGGGGGAATGCCCACCGAGCACGCTCGGAAGAGAAGGAGAGGGAGAGACTTTTATCAAAATTCTGAGTAGCCGCCGAAACTGGTTTGGCTCAGTGGATAGAGCGTCGGTCCGCGGACTGAAGGGTCCCAGGTTCGATTCCGGTCAGGGGCATGTACCTTGGTTGCGGGTACATCCCCAGTGGGGAGTGTGCAAGAGGCAGCTGATCGATGTTTCTCTCTCATCGATGTTTATAGCTCTCTATCACTCTGCCTTCCTCTATGTAAAAAAAACAATAAAATATATTTAAAAATTTTTTTTAAATTCTGAACAGTCAAGATAGGGGATATTTTTCGTAGAGAATGCAGAACTTGGAGGAAAAGAGGGCTATAATTAAGTATTTGAACCACATCAAGAGTCTTAATTTCTGAGTATCTATAGCCAATTGAAAACACCAACCATCACAAAAAAACTAGCACAATCAGACTGGTCAGACCTGGATGGACTGATGTGTCTGCACCGTCTGACACAGCACGTCTGTCGGAGCTCTGGGCGCACAGACACCAGGCCGGCTGTGGGCGCAGTCACGGGGGGCTCAGCCGTCACTGACGCGGTGCCTGTCTTGCAGTCTCGCCCACGAACACCACCGTGTCGGTGAGCCCCTCGGCCCGGCTGCAGGAGGGCGGCTCGGTGACCATGGCCTGCGCCAGCCGGGGCCTGCCCGCGCCGCGGGTCTCCTGGAGCAGGCAGCTGGCCGGCGGGCGCCTGCAGCCGCTCTCCGGGAACGCCACGCTCACGCTGGTCGCCATGAGGGCGGAGGACTCCGGGGTTTACGTGTGCACGGCGGGGAACCTGGCTGGCGAGGACCGGAAGGAGGTGGAGCTGCTTGTCCAGGGTGAGTGAGGCGTGCAGAAGCGAGAGCCAGAGGCTGCCGCGGGCTGGGAGCCACGGTGAGGCCGCTCCGGTGCCCAGTTGCTCCCCCGGATCTTGCGGGCGCCCCATCTCATTGCCGCGGGCCCCGGCTCAGGTGTGCGCTCACCGTCCTCACGCCTGTAAGACGCAGCGCCTGCCATGTGCTGGGTGCTAGGTGCTGGGTGCTCCATGAGGCAGGTGCTGGGTGCTGGGTGCTCCATACATGGCACACGTGGGCAGCTCCCGTTTTTCACGTGTGAAACTGTGAGGCTGAACCGGGACGGTTAAAAAGGAGACTTCGGCCTCGCCGTCGGTGGAGGCACTCGGTTGGGGGTTCGACGGGCTTTCTCAGGAGACCGGGAGAGGCAGCCCCTAGGGAAAGCAGGGACAGCCGGTCCTCTGTCCTGGAAGACCCCCCTCCCCACCCCCCACATCCTAAGCTGCGTCCCCTTCAGGGGGAGGGAGACACGCGGGTGAGGAAGGGAGTCTGTCTGCATCCCAGGACACGGGCAGCCTGAGCGGTAAAGAGGGAACTGGGCTTCCAAAGGGCCTCAGTGACCTGTCAGTGCTCCCACAGGAGCCGCAGACTCACGTGGGAACAGAGCCACTGTAAAAATTTAAAGAAGAGGAAGTGACCTGAGACTTGGCCACAGGCAGGAAGCGGCTCCGTGTACAGTTCCCCCTTCCCACAGCCGAGGGTCAGGAATGGGAACACCGGGCCTCGCTCGGGACGAGCTGCAGCTGGCAGGACCTCAGAGCCGCCCGTCTCCTCAGGGGATGCGAGGAAAGCCTTCTTGGGCCCCAACCGGTGTGGCTCAGTGGATAGAGCGTCAGCCTGCGGACTGAAAGGTCCCGGGTTCGATTCCGGTCAGGGGCATGTAACCTGGTTGTGGGCACATCCCCAGTGGGGCTGTGCAGGAGGCAGCTGGTCGATGTTTCTCTCTCATCGATGTTTCTAGCTCTCTATCCCTCTCCCTTCCTCTCTGCAAAAAAGTTAATAAAGTATATTTTAAAAAGAAAAAAGGAAAAGAAAGCCATCAGGACCATGTGAGCGGTTTTCGGCGGAGTCTGGCCTGTCACTGTCAGCGCTGCCCCGCACTTCCTGTTTCTCCCGGGGAACAGAGCGGAGATTTCGAGTTCCCTTTCTCCCCAGACGGCAGGGTGTGTGCCCGGCAGGGATACACGGGCGGCCAGAGGGCTGTGCTGGATGCAGGGGACGTGGCAGGCTCTGCCCTCCCGTCTGAGGGGCCAGTCCCCGTGTTTTATTCTGCATCGAAGTCTGGAGGCGGCTCCTGGGCCCCTTTGGTGCTTGGCCGGTGGCTTCGCTTCCAGTGTGACCTCCGACAGGTGCCTCCTCCCCGTTGGGACAGATGCTCCAGGTGCCAGTCCGCCAAGGGCCCTGCCTCACCGGGAGACCTGTGTTGTGGCTTTGTGGCTTTCTTTAGTGCTTCCCTTGGGCCTTGTTTTCTCTCCACACGAGGGTGACTGGACGGAGTTGTTCAAGCGGCTGAGAAGCTGGGATCCTGAATCAGACCCGCCTGGCTTCAAGCCTTACTTTCGGCTCTTGCCAGTTGTATAAAGTTATTGAGCAGCTCTGAGCCCAAGCTTCCTCAAGGAGGAGAAGGTGGAGGAGGAGAAACAGGAGGAGGAGGAGGAGGAGGAGGAGGAGGAGGAGGAGGGGGAGGAGAATTAGCGCAATGGTTCATGAGGCTGTGCGGACTAAGTGAGACAATAGACGTAAAGCGGTTACACAATGCTGAAGGCACCGGAGCCTCTTAGATGACCTGAGTGCTGCCATTTAATGTTCCTATGGTCTTAGGCTCTACAGCAGCGGTTCTCAACCTGTGGGTCGCGACTGTAGAGCCTAAGACCATCCATCGGAAAACACAGATATTTACATTATGATTCATTATCAGTAGCACAATTACAGTTATGAAGTAGCTACGAAAATAATGTTATGATTGGGGGTCACCACCCCATGAGGAGCTGTGTGAAAGGGTCTCGGCTTTAGGAACGTTGAGAACCACTGGCTTAAAGGAAATCAGAAACAAACAACAAAACCAGAAAACACCCGTCAGCGACCACACCCTGGAAGGCAGTGAAAGAAGAAGATGCTCACCTTCCTCCCATCTTGTCTCTTCCTGCAGAGAAGCCGTTCGCGGTGGACGTGGGCCCCCGGCCCCGGGTGGCCGCCCGGATCGGCGGCGCGGTCACGCTGACGTGCGGGGCCGCGGGCTGCGAGGCGCCGGCCTTCTCCTGGCGGACCCAGATGGACAGCCCGCTGGGCGGGCGGGTGCGGAGCGAGGGGCCCCGGTCCACGCTGACGCTGAGCCCCGTGGGCTTCGAGCATGAGCACTCGTACCTGTGCACGGTGACCTGCGGCCGCAGGAAGCTGGAGAAGGGAGTCCAGGTGGAGCTCTACTGTGAGTGCCCCCCCCCCCCCCCCCCCACGGCGTACGGCCTTGTTCCGGTCCCGTCGGGAGAAACGGAATGAGTGCGACGTGCAATGAGACCGGGTGTCTAGGGAGGGACCTTAGCACCGGGAACGCTTCCTGACTGAACCAGAATTCCCGAGGCAACTTAGTGGGCCTGGATCTTCAGCACACATTGCATACATGCACAGCATCCTAGCTCTTCAGCACACATTACATGCATGCACAGCATCCTAGCTCTTCAGCACACATTGCATACGTGCACAGCATCCCTAGCTCTTCAGCACACATTGCATACATTTGATTGACATTTCTTTTTGAGAGCCAATTTTTTTAAACTTCTAAGGCCACTTCTTCAAAATAGACTCGCCACAGGTGGTACTTTGTGGAAGAACCACACTCAAGGAGCCAAAGAGCCGCGGGTGGCTCTCGAGCCGCAGTTTGCCGACCACAGGGCTAGCCACTCTCAGACGTGTCCGGTTTCCTAGCTTTGAAATAGGTGCTCTGTGGCTTTTCCTAGCTGGAAACACATTAAGTAACACCCACTTCATCAGGACGGAGACCCGGTCAGGGACCCAGCACATCTTGGCACACACGGAGGACACGGAGTTACAAATAAGACGGGGGGGGGCTCCAGGGTCTCGGGGAGAGTCCTCCGTGGCTCTCCGCAGCGCTGTCACTGGAAGAGGGAGATAAGTCCGTCTATTAGGGGACTTCTTCATTTACTACTTTTTGTTTCCAGCGTCACGTACATTTAGTATCGCACACATTTCCACTTAACGCCGTTTTCACACGTGGTGGCCACTCCCTCCCACAGGCTTTAACGCTGTCACCGGAGAAATGGGTTTAATGGAGGTCAGTTCTGGCTTTCCGTTCAGAGCCGCAGGAGCCTCATGTTTGCTTGTGTCCGCAGCGTTCCCCAGGGACCCGGAGATCCAGACGGGCAGCGTGCTGGTGAGCGGCAGCCCGGCCACCGTGAGCTGCCAGGTGCCCGAGGTGTACCCGCTGGAGCGGCTGGAGATGTGGCTGCTGAAGGGGGGCCACGTGGTGAGGAGTGAGAACTTCCTGATGGGTGCCGACCAGAAGTCCCTGGAGACCGGCCGCCTGAACGTGACCTTCGTCCCCACCACCGAGGACACAGGCGAGGCTCTCGTCTGCGAGGCCCGGCTGCGCCTGGAGGAGCTGGACATGGAGGCCATGCAGCGGCAGAGCTCACAGACGCTCCACGTGAACAGTAAGTCTCACAGGGGCTCCTTCCTCTCTTTGCCAGGCAGTAGTTGTGGGCACGAGGGTAAGAGTTAGAACCTCCGTGCCAAAGAAAAGGACTGAAAAGAAATGCCCAATAATGATCATTCTAACAAACCTCTCGACACTGAAGACAATAACTGCCCACTGGCCTGTGACTATGAGACTGCGGCGTTGGCAGGGCGGTCAGGGCGGGTGTCTGCTCAGTGTGGCCTGAGATGAACTCACGCGGTCAGTTGGTGGTCAGTTGGCGGGTCAGTTGGAGGGTTAGTTGGAAGGTCAGTTGGAGGGTCAGTTGGAAGGTCAGTTGGAGGGTCAGTTGGAAGGTCAATTGGAAGGTCAATTGGCGGGTCAATTGGTGGGTCAGTTCAAGGTCAGTTGGCAGGTCAGTTGGCCGGTCAGTTGATGACAGTTGGAGGGTCAGTTGGTGGGTCAGTTGGTGGGTCAGTTGGAGGGTCAGTTGATGGCAGTTGGAGGGTCAGTTGGAGGGTCAGTTGATGTCAGTTGGAGGGTCAATTGATGGCAGTTGGAGAGGCAGTTGGAAGATCAGTTGGCAGGTCAGTTGGAAGATCAGTTGGCGGTCAGTTGGATGGTCAGTTGGTGGTCAGTTGGAGGGTCAGTTGGAGGGTCAGTTGGAGGGTCAGTTGGCGGGTCAGTTGATGGCAGTTGGAGAGGCAGTTGGAAGATCAGTTGGCAGGTCAGTTGGAAGATCAGTTGGCGGTCAGTTGGATGGTCAGTTGGTGGTCAGTTGGAGGGTCAGTTGGCGGGTCAGTTGGAGGGTCAGTTGGCGGGTCAGTTGATGAGTCAGTTGACTGACCCTCCAACTGACCCACCAACTGCCCCGCCAACTGACCCGCATGAGGAAACACCCAGGATGTGCCCATTTTTTTTCCTGTCTGTGCTTCTGCATCTGCTAGGGCACAAGGGGATGGACGGAAACCCCCTTTGGTCATCAAGGGTTATGAACTGTCCTAACCCATTGCTTGCATAGCCTGGCTTTGCAACATTATTAAAGCTCCTTGGCTTAAGGGTTCGAGCTGACAAGTGTCCCACCCTTTTCAGTTGCCCCCAGCAACACCAGCATCCTGGTGAGCCCCTCCCCCACCCTGGAGGAAGGCAGCTCGGTGGCGATGACGTGCTCCAGCGATGGCCTCCCCGCGCCCGGACTCCGGTGGAGCCGGCGGCTTCCCAACGGGCAGCTGCAGTTCCTTTCTGAGAACACAACGCTCACCTTGACTTCTGCCAGGAGGGAAGATTCTGGTGTTTACGTGTGTGAAGCGAGCAGTCTGGCCGGGATAAGCAGAAGTGAAGTTGAATTAATTATCCAACAAGGTGAGCAAAATGTGATTAATTAGTTTTTGCTAGTATTATTTTGTTTGTATTAGTGGTTTCGAACAAAGTCTTCTTTAACATTTTTATTTTTAAATTACACTTGATGCACAATATTATGTTAGTTTCAAGTGTATAACCCCATTAGATATTTATGTAACTTACAAAGTGATCACACCAATAAATCTAGTATCCATCTGACACTATATATAGTTATTATAATATTGATGATATTCCCTAAGCTGTACTTTACATCCCATGACTATGCTGTAATTACCAATCTGTACTTCTAAATCCCTTCACCATTTTCAGCCAGTCCCTAAACACCCTCCCATCTAGCAACTGTCAAAATATTCTCTGACCTATGAGTCTGTTTCTGTTCATTTATCATTATTTTTTTTTAGATTCCACATATAAGTGAAATCATCTGGCATTTGTCTTTCTCTGTCTGATTCCTTTCACATAGCACAATCCCTGTATGTCCATCCATGTTGTTGAAGATGATGAGATTTCAATCTTGGTTTTCCCCCCCAGTCATAGTCCATTGTATACAGCTACCATTTCTTTATCTTGCCGTCTATTGATACTTAGGTTGCTTCCATATCTTGGCTGTTGCAAATAATGCTGCAATAAACATATGGATGTGCATGTTTTTTTCATGTAAGATTTGGGGTTTCTTCAGATAGACACCCAGAAGTGAAATTGCTGGGCCCTCCTTTGTCTCTTGTTGTATAGCCTTTATCTTAAACTCTATTTTGTCCGGTATAAGTGTTGCTACTCCAGCTTTTTGGGTTTTTTGTTTGTTTTCATTTTCTTGAAATATCTTTTTCCATCCCTTTATTTCCGGTCTGCATGTGTCCGTTGATCTCTTGTAGACAGCGTATGTAGGGTACTGTTTTGTCACGTCTTTTGATTAGAGCATTGAATCCATTGCATTTCAAGTAATTATTGACAGGCATTTGTTGTCATTTTACTATTCATATTTTTGATCTTTTATTTTCTTCTTCTTCTTCAAGAGGACCCTTTAACATTTCTTTTAATACTGGTTTGGTGAAAATGAACTCCTTTAGTTTTTTGTTTTGTTTTTTTCTTCCTGTCTGGGAAGCTCTTTATCTGTCTTTCAATTCTAAATGATAGCTTTGCATGGCAGAGTAATCTTGATTGTAGGTCCTTGCTTTTTCATCACTCTGAATGTTTTTTGCTAATCCCCCTGGCCTGCAAAGTTCCTATTGAAAAATCAACTTACAACCTTATGGGAACTACCTTGTAGATCACTAACGGCTGAGAAAAATCTGTCTTACCCTCCAAACAGGCAATCAGTGAGCTAGTGGTGCTGTCATTAATGCGGGATTGGTTTGTATTTTATCCAATCAGAGTTGCCTCCAAATTCTCTTTACAGTCGCTCCAAGAGACATTCAACTTATAGCGTCTCCTTCTGAGAGCGTCAAGGAAGGAGACACGGTCATCATCTCCTGCACGTGTGGAAATGTTCCCAAAGCCTGGATCATCCTGAAGAAGAAAGCTGAGTCCGGGGACATGGTGCTCAAGTCCATAGGAGGCGCCTACACCATCCACAAGGCCCAGTTAGAGGACGCGGGCGTGTACGAATGTGAATCCAAAAACGAGCGCGGCCTGCAGTCCCGAAGTATCACCCTTGATGTGAAAGGTCAGAGCTTTGGTCTTGTTTTTGAGAAATGTCAATGGTAGGTCTGAATTTTGGTGGATGGTACAGACTTTCTTGGATGAAATGAATGAGTTTGGCCAAAATGGAGCTCCATGTTGACCTTGTTCATGTCTTAATGCTTCCTAAGATAGTCATGCACAGCTGCTCCACCTGTGGAGTTGGGCTGGGAAGTTGACATGTATCCTTGGTGAGTGCAGAGCTCCTACCTGCTTTTCTTCAAGTTCACAAGTCGGTACTGGTCTCCGAGGTCTTATGTCTTCTGTGTTTCAACGTATTCTCTAAGCCTTCCCCTGGGGGTCCCGAGAAAAGGGAAAAGGTAGGACTGACACGTGGGAAGAGGAGGGTTCCAGCCAGATCCGATTCCTTCCCGACAGAAGAGAACTCGATTCTCTGAAAACTGCCCATTTTCTGGATCAACTCCTTTCAGAATAATAATCATACAACCAGGAGTGGCCGCCTTGATGCAGAACCACTTTTGTGAATCTCTGTCTGTAGAATGGCCTTAACCATCCCAGCCCTTGTCCACTCTCCTTTATTCCAATGGAGGAGGGCGGGGAGCGGACAATGATCTCAGCAGAGAAACTTCAGGGGCTCTAGTCCTCAATGACCACTCAACAGGAAGACTTGTTGGTCTTGGTGCAGCACAATAGGCCAGCCTCTTCTCATCGGCTCCCACTCCTTTGTGTGCCAGGGAGCGCCCAGCTGCGGGCTGGAAGCCCTGCTTGGACTGAATGAGATTGCAAACAAATGCAACTCTCCTAAGAGTCCAGGCACTAGACCATCAGAGTTAGCAACCGCTTGTCTTTGTAAAGGGACTGTGAGCCCAGGCCAGATAACAGACAAACTTTCACTCACCTGCCCAAACTCTCCAGACTGTAGGCACCTTCAGTTAAGCCTAGCCCCAGGGAATCAGACTCCTAACACTTGTAATTTGGTTAACAGCCCTCTTCAAAGACAAATCACAGCTTCTCCACTTTCTATTTCTGTCTTTCCTAATTGTTCTATGAAGTTAGTAATTTAGGTATTTGCCATGTTCGCTTATTACTTAATGATGACAGTGTGTTGGGCACTCAGGAACTGAGGCCCCCAGGCTAAATATGGTTTAAAATAATGACACATCAATGGAGACAGAACCTGATATTTTCCCTGGGTATTTTGAACTACTTTCCCCTGTATTTGTCTGAGGTTTAACATGAGCTTTGTTTTGCTTTGGCTTGACTGCGTTCCAGAGAGAGAAAAAGTTGGAGCCCATAGGACTTCCAGTGTTGACACAGCTCGGAGGGAACAGTGGGAAGCGACGTAGCAGCAAATCTGTCTTACCGCCGACGCCTGAGGGGAAACCGAAGGCAAAGGCGAAGGCTGGTCACATTTCAGAGGAAACAAAATGAGCAGAAACACCGCTGCCCAACATGCCACTGGCATTGGTGCCAGACCGCAATGTGATAATGGCTTCCCACTAACACCTGACCCTTCCACTTAGATTGGTGCAGTGGTCGGCAAACTCATTAGTCCACAGAGCCAAATATCAACAGCACAACGATTGACATTTCTTTGGAGAGCCACATTTTTTAAACTTAAGCTTCTTCTAAGGCCACTTCTTCAAAATAGACTCGCCCAGGCCGTGGCATTTTGTGGAAGAGCCACCCTCAAGGGGCCAAAGAGCCACATGTGGCTGGCGAGCCGCGGTTTGCCGACCCCTGGACCAGTTAGCTCTGCTCTAGCAAGGGGAAAGTAGGAAAACGAGGCGATTACCATTATGCTTAGGGCGAAGGGTAAAAACCTCCACAATTTGAGAAATTGACTCCCCGGCCTGATCCTTGTGATTCTTTTCCACTTGGGTGACACCCAGGGATCAGAGCCCTCCAGTCAGACCACTGGTTCTTCTGGGATGAGATGGCACACATGCCACCGGAAGACACGTGACCCTGTGAGGTCACACGGCGCGGGGCGGACGGAGGCCCAGCTGTAGGTGTCTCAGCCCGGGCCTGGCTGTCAGCCTCAGAGGTTCCTGTAAGGCAAAGGTGCTACGTAGGCTGGAAGCTGTCAGCTCACTTCAGTAGATGAGAGAGAGAGAGGGCTAATTTTAGTTTTTGTAAGCTATTACCTTCTGTACTCAACGTGCAACCACATGACAAAATGACAGGATACAGAGAGGGGGAAATGTGTCACTGCTAAAGAATATGTAGCCTGGCCAGGTGGCTCAGTTGGGGTCTTGTCACCAAAAAGGGTTGCTGATTTGACTGGGGTCCGTACAGGAGACAGCCGATCGATATTTCTCTCTCTATCTCTCTTTCTTTCTGTCTGTCTGCCTCTCCCTTCCTTCCTCTCTCTAAGGTTAATAAAATATACTATATATCGGCTGCCAACTATTCCAAGCAGTGAGCCTGGCACTTGCTCTTCAGTGGTGGACCATAAAGAAAATAAGTAACTGCTGAAACCGGTTTGGCTCAGTGGATAGAGCATCGGCCTGTGGACTGAAAGGTCCCAGGTTCGATTCCGGTCAAGGGCATGTACCTTGGTTGTGGGCACATCCCTGGTAGGGGGTGTGCAGGAGGCAGCTGATCGATGACTCTCTCTCATTGATGTTTCTAACTCTCTATCTCTCTCTTTTCCTCTCTGTAAAAAATCAATAAAATATATTTTTTTAAAAGAAAATAAGTAACTTACAATCTGCAGGAGGAAACCAAATTTAATAGATGGTCATAGAAAAAATGTTTAATTCCAAGGTGTGATACTAAGAGAAAAGGGGGAGTATAATGGGTTACGAGAGCATACTGGGGCTCCCCGTTTAGGTTGAGGGAACTGCAGACCAGAGATTGACGCTTTGAGGAGGTGACATTGATGCTCAAGTACAACACGATCCCCAACCTTCAGCTTATGGAGAGATGCTGTCAGTGGTGAAGAGGAGCAGCATGCATGTTAAGCTGCCCTCGCTGAGGCGTGGTTTTCCGTATGTCTGTCTGTATAGGCCATCGGCAAGGACTCTTTCACTTCCTGTCTTACATGTGGCATGTGACTGTATGATCACACCCCAGATGTCACATGTCACACGGATTTCCTTGCACAACTAAGTGGTTAGTCATCCCAGTCTGTGGTGACCGGAGCCCTCGCTCTTTGGTACATATTTACATTTCCCGAGCAAGCACAGAGCCTCTCACGGCTGCTCTCCTACGGGAGCCTCAGAGGAGGCGCCCCGCCGCCCGTTCTATGGGGAGCCTGCCTCTGTTTGCCTCCCCGCTTGTGGGAGCTGACAGTGGTCCCTGACCCACTGCAGCCGTGGCCACTGCTCCGGCGACTCAGGGGGCCATGCATGTGGGGCCCTGGGGCCCTTCTCCCTGCTTTGCTTCTCCTCTCTCTGGAGAACGCGCTGTCCGCACTGTGGACACGTGGAAGCGTGACAGGGAAACGCTCTGTGTGTGCCAGGCGCTAACCGCTCCCGTCCGTTCCTCTCCAGGGAGAGAAGGGGACAAGGACTACTTCTCGCCCGGGCTCCTCGTGCTGTACTGCGCGTCCTCCTTACTCATCCCCGCCATCGGGATGATCGTCTACTTCGCGAGGAGGGCCAACATGAAGGGCTCCTACAGCCTGGTGGAAGCACAGAAATCCAAGGTGTAGCCGGCATTTGCCATGCTCCGCCACAGACACTCTCAGCCTGGAGCCTTTATCCCACCCATCCCACCCATCCCACCCATCCCATCCCATCCCACGGGAAAAGCCAGGGGCCGAGTCCTGGCTTCTGGACGCGGTGGACTCTCAGAGGAGACTGTGGACTCTCAGAGGAGACGGCTGCCCAAGCTTCTCGCTGTGGCCCAAAGCCCAGGGCAGACTTCCGGCCTGGGACACGGGCAGGAGCCCGGAGGTGTGTGGCCCGGAGCAGTCCCTCGATGCGTACATACAGCACCGGGACCTGTACATATGTCACATAGGATTAGGCCCGAGCGAGATTGCTCGGAGCAGCAGCACCTGCGAGGGAGAGCTTTGACATGACTCAGCAGCGTCGCCTGGACTAGTTGGTCTAACTTAATGCATCTTAGGAAAATTTAATGTTAACATGGACTGGCAGCTGACCTATGTCATCTTTTTATACTTTATTCTCCTCCCTATAACAAAATTGGATTCCTATCAAGTTCACAGACAACAATGTCATGTTTGTTAAAAAAAAAAAAAGCCAGGGTTTTATATGTTACAGGCAGATGATGAACCGACAGGGCACAGGGTTGACTTTCAGGTACTAAAGCGTCAACCTCTGGTGTCATGGGTGTCTGGTCTCTCTGGGCGGTACTGACATGGTACGGAGATGTTTGATGTTGTTTGTTCAGCCCCCGCTTGTGAAATGTTCCCAAGGTGACCTGATAATGCAGCTTCCTTTAATCTTCTTTTGTAAATGTTTAGTCTTTTTGTACAGTAAAGCGATCGTTTCTGGACTTGTAAGAGTTGTGTGTCTATTACCAACTGCCTCCTTGAATCACATGGTAGCTCTTCTTGAGATCCCAAGTTCCAAGGATGAAGAATTCAAACCCGTAGGAAAAATAGGTAACACTCAGCATATGGGCCTCATGCTGCTTTTATCAGCATCGCCATGGGCACCTGTCTTGGTGCCATCTTAACCCACTGAGAGGGAACATCGAGTTTTGTGTCCTTGTAGTCTGCAATGTAAAGAATTTAAGGTACAACATACATGAAGGCATGAACCCAGAAACATGCATATACTGAAGGGCAATGATTGGTGAACACCATGCGCATTCCCTCAGACCTACAGCGATATCCTTCAGAGCCTCTCAGGTGTACTCCTCCCGGAGACTCGCTGAGCAGTGATTGATACCTGGAATTCTATATTAGCCATTCCCTTGCTTTCTCTGGAGATTTTATGCCTGAATAGCTAGCCCTGAGTAAAACAGTATATAATTTTGCCAGGTTTTGAATTTTATATAGATACTAGAGGCCAGGTGCATGAAAGTTCATGCACTGGATGGGGGTCCCTCATCCCAGCCTGCCCCCTCTCACATTCTAGGAGCCCTTAGGGGTGGGAGATGACTTGGTGATCAGGGGAAGGCATCACACCCATCACACCTCTGCTGCTGCCACTGCCAGCAGTGCAAGCCTTGGCCGGCCCTGGTTACCTGAGCCTCGGGCAGCCCTGGGCAGCTGGGCAGCTGCCATCCAAGATTTACTTGCACCTTGGACTGGCCCTGAGTAGCTGGGGGACTGAGGGGATTGGGGGGCTCCAGAGGCAGGCACACAGAGTGGCTAGACCCGCCTGGGGGTGGACCCAGCTGTTCCACATACCTGCCAACCCGGCTGGGCTTAGGGTACTGGGTGCCACCATCTTGTGGCTGTGGGTGCTGCCATTTTGTGGGTGTGACAGTCAATTAGCAGATTCCCTCCTTATTGGCTGTGGGCACCATCATTTTTTGTGAGGGTGTGATGGTCACTTAGCATATTCCCTCTTTATTAGCTGGGATAATCAAATGGTAAATTTGCCTGTGACTTTATTCTTTCACTCAAAACTATTCATTTGCATAATTTACCCATGCTGCTATATACTAGTATAGCTACAGGTCATTCACTTTTTATTAGTTGTTAGTATTTGTGACTCAATATCATAGCACAATATTATAAGATTTTGCCAGTTTATTTATCCATTGTTTATCTACTGTTGATGGATGTTCGTGCTGTTTCCAGTTATTTTCTGTTACAAGCAATTATTGTCCACGGTCCTGGCTAACAGTGACTGGAAAAACACACCATGTACAAGAGTGCATACTACATGATCTCATTTACATATAGTCCAAAGCATGTACAATAACGCATGGTGTTCAAGTCAGGCACGAGGTACTTCCTGGGTGGCCGTGACCGGAGGGGAGCACACTGGGGTAGGAGGTTTGAGAGGCCGGGGGAAGAAGGGGTCTCATTTTCCATTTTCCAAATTTGAACGCAAAGCAATCACAGTCAGAAGAGTTTTTTTCTAGTATGTGAACCAGGGCAGGCATGTCTCCCAAAGCAGCCAGGTAAAAATGGCAGCCCACCTGCGCTTGCACTTGGAATTCTCCGAGGCCTGTCCACAGTCAGGGCTCCAAGCCCAGCCCGGGGGAGGCAGCAGCTGCAGCTTGCCGAGCATCGGAACGTTGGCTCAGAGAATAAAAAGGAGAGGGAAGTACTTGAACCACCTTTCCCCGCGGAGCCACCTCGGGGATTCCCAAATAAGGCCTTGGCGGAGGGAAGGTGACATGGAGAGCCTGCACCCCATCACTCCACACTCAGGGAGGCTGGGGGCCGGGAGGACCGTTAACTGCGGCTGAGAACGCCTCGCCCAAGTGCAATGGGAGCTCCGCCTCCAGGTGCGGCCACGATGCCCCCAGCTGCCCGGCCTCACACCCGCATCTCACGCAGACCGTCCGCTTTATGCCTCGAGAATCGTGTGGTCCCTCCCTGCCCATCTCGCCTGGTGTCCCTCTGTGGGAACCTGACAGTGTTTAAGCAGGAGTGGGAAGGGTTTCCTGGGAAGGAGACACACTGCCTGAGGCTCTTTGTAAGTGACTGAGTCTGAGCTGCTGGGCTCATTCATTCATTCGCTCAGCCATTCCAGGCGCGTGGCCCTGGACGTCTGTCTGTGTCTCTGACGCAGCGGTCGGCAAACTCATTCGTCCACAGAGCCAGATATCAACAAGACAACGATTACGATTGATATTTCTTTTGAGCCACATTTTTTAAACTTAAACTTCTTCTAGCGCCACTTCTTCAAAATAGACTCGCCCAGGCCGTGGTATTTTGTGGGAGAGCCACACTCAAGAGGCCAAAGAGCCGCACGTGGCTTGCGAGCTGCGGTTTGCCCACCGCGGCTCTGACGTAGTGAAACGAGTCTGCGATACGCCTCTTCCAGGCTCACCCTGGCTGACCCCAGTCCCATCTGGCCCCCGTTTCCGCCCCGCACAGGGAACGTGGCTTCCCAGGCTTTGCCCAAATAATGGAGACCTGCCTTCCCAAAGAGAGGAAAGAGATGTTGGGAGCTTCTACACGTCACCAGGAAGAGAGGAGGAACGTGGCTGATGCCAGGCCTACCAGAGGGCTCTCTTCTCCCCTCTCCTGGTGAGAAATCCCGTGCTCTCGGGACTTTGGAATGGGGACGGCGCAGGCTGCTTCCTCGTCAGTGAAGGAGGTGAGGGCAAGGCCAGTGGACAGGTGTGTTCCGGGGATGGGGTAGGGTCCCCCCGAGAAGAGATCACATTCCAGTGGCAGCAATAAACCCTAAACTAAAACCACTCGTTCCCCACTCATTCCGGGGAAGGGAGGAAGGCTTCCAACAGCACAGAGTGGGGGGCTTGGGTGGGGCTTGTGAGGATTTGACAGTTTTTTAAAATATATATATTTCTTATTGATTTCAGAAAGGAAGGGAGAAAGAGAAACATCGATGAGAATCATGGATCGGCTGCCTCCTGCACACTCTCCGTTGGGGATCGAGCCTGCAATCCGGGCGTGTGCCCTTGACCGGAATGGAACTCAGGCCCCTTCAGTCCGCAGGCCGATGCTCTACTTACTGAGCTTTTAAAGTCAGAAAGGGCGCAGTGAGAAGGAGAACTTGAGAGAGGAAAGAAAACATATGCCAGGCTAAACTGGTTTTTGACTTCCTGAAGGATCTAAAGAGGAGGAGGGCGATGAGACACGGGGTTCGATGATGTTCCCTTCATCTTGGGGGGGCAGACGTGAGCCGGTTAGAATAACCGATTACACGCTGACAGAACGTGTCCCGGGCGAATGGGGGCCGGGTGGCTGCATCTCGTCAGTGACCGCGGCGGGCTGACGGGCCTCAGTCAGCTGTGCGGGGAAAGCAGTGTGTTACCAATCCTGAAAGTCAACTGCAGGGGCCGAAGGTTCTCCCTCTGCCGCTGTCTCCCCACTCAATGGCTGGGAGGGGCTCGGGGCACAGCTGGCAGGAGAGAACCCTGCCTGCCCGCCCACACTCACCACGTCCGGTGCCCCACGCCGGAGGCTGTGTCTGTGCGTGGCTGCAGGGAACCTCGCGGGAGCTCCGGCCCCGGGTGGGCAGCGAGGCACGGGCGGACCCACCGCCCCAATCTGGATCTGCGATGGGGCCGACGCCGGAGCCGGAAGGGGCTAATGTATTGGTTCCAGCAGAAGCATCTAAGAAAGATTCCAGTCTGAGTCACAGGGGGAGGCGAGGCGCAAGTGAACATAAATAATACAAAACCCTGTTCCCGTCCCAAACGGCCAGGATACAGTTGGGACATTGTTTTAAGGTGCGGCCCGCTGGCCATTGTGACAGGGGCAGTAACTGAATAAAGCTGAGTCAGAGGAAGCCAATCAGCTGGAGAGAGGGGCTGAGGAACTGAGATGCTGGGACCAGAAAGGAGACTCGGGGTGTGAGAGCTGCCGTCAGACATCTGAAAGACAGCGCCCCGGGGGGCAGAACAATGGGGAGAGTCACCGGGCTTCTCGCTCAGAAGGCGGGGGACCTCAGGGTTGCTTTCAGGCCCGGGACTCGAGGAAGCGGGAGCTGTGGCTTTGTAATAAATCAGGACCAGAATGCCCAGGGCCCACCCTTTTGGTATCAAAACCAAGGAGCAGCGTGGAGCCCGAGCCTCCGGGGCCTCTGCCAGCTGTGCTTCCTGTGGCGGTCACTCCGAGGAGGGCATCCAGGGGACACGCCAGAGGCTTAGGTAGCAAACAGGAAAGCTGGGCAAATGTCATAATGATGAGAAGATAGACTTTAAAAAGAAAAAAAATGATGGCAGAAGTAACTGGAAAAGCCAAAAAACTCAGGATGCTACAATCAGAGGGACGAGGGCAGAAGGAAGGGAAGTAACGGAGCCAGCGTTGGAGGGGGATGGCAGAGTGAGGGCGAGGGCCAGGTCAGGTCAAAGCCCGTGACTGCAACCTTTTGGTGGACTGGGTGACACTCCAACCGACAAAGCCACCGTTTTATCACTGGACTAGAGGCCCGGTGCACGAAATTTGTGCGGTGAGGGGTGGTCTCTCAGCCCGGCCTGTACCCTCTTGCAGTCCGGGAACCCTCGGGGGATGTCCGACTGCCGGCTTAGGCCCACTCCCCGTGGATGCTGTGCTTGTCAGCCATGAGCCCGGCTTCTCCCCCAGTGGGAGCCACTGACCACCAGGGGACAGCTCCTGTGTTGAGCTTGTGTCTCCCCTTCACCCCCCAGGTGGTCAGTGTGTGTCATTCCACTGTTTGGTCAATTTGCATATTAGCTTTTTATTATATAGGATATATCTAATCCCTACCTATACCTACATGGGCTTGATCTCCAAATGCTGTTTAGAAGAGCAACAATACAAATCTCTCTTCAGTTCTCCAAGAGAGCTTTTGCTAATATTAGAGTATTGCTGATGTGGGTACAGTCAGAAAGAAGCCAACGTTTTGAGTTAACTTTATAAGTGGATTTTAAGGTACCCTCACCTGTGCTTCCCTTTTTCCTGACATTTCCCTTCAATTATTTTATTTATTTTATTTTTTCAGCTTTATGAAAGTATAATTGACAAAATAAAAATTATATATATTTAAGGTGTATAACTTGAGTTCTAATGTGCATATGCATTGTAAAATGATCACCGCTATCCAGGTAATTAACATACCCATTACCTCTCATAGTTACCTTGTGTGTGTTCTGTATGTGTGTGTGTGGTAAGAAACTCTTAAGACCTACTCTCTAAGAAAATTTCCAAGTATACGATATATTTTACACTCTAAATTGCTAAAATATTGGGGAAACATCTTGAAGAACCGACTCATTTAACCTAAGAAACAACCATGTGAATTCTGTTTCCTTTTCTGTAGAGAATGCTAAATTCAAGCAGAACTTCCATGAACTTCTTACTTGGCTCTTTGCCCTTTAAATAAAAGTTTATAGGGATGTTTTTACTTCTTCTGTTCCCAGTGAACTTCTTGTTTTCAGAAATGCTGAATTCATCCTGACGTCTGCCCACTGAGCATTGCTAGATTAACTGCTTAACTCATGGGTTTATTACAAGACTCCTAGATTTTATTAAATAGGGCTTATTCAGTCTGCTCAGTGTGGAAGTTTCCCATGGGAATCTGTAATCAATTTATTGAAATGTGAATCACTTTAGAGCCCTTTCTTAAGGGAGATATTTTACTTCATTTGCATAGTTTTGGTTTTAATTTTTAATTTTGAAACGTCCTCAGGGCGTGAATTACTTTTTATCTATATACTTGTTAATATACACATTGGTGTTGGTTAACATTATATAGGTAAGCACTAGATATTTTATAATGGGGTGATAGTATTCTGAATATAAGTGCCTAATTCACTCTAACTCTGGGGATAAAAATGTTGTTTTATAAGTAAACTTGAAAGTATTATGGATGGATATTCTTTTTTTAATGTGGGTAATTAGACTTAAAACTTGTCACTCCAAGATTTTTCAACAGGTCTCCATGTTAAACACGTGTGATGTGGTCTAAGAGTCTTAAGGTTTCACATCAGAATGCCTGTTAACGGTTTGTTAACTGTTAACGGTTTAATCAATTATCAACCAATACATCTTGATGTTAAACATCGTTTGGAGTCAGATGCCCTGAGATCAGGTCCTGCTTCCACCTGCTCCCTGTCACTGGTACCGAGTCTATACCTGGCATGTTATCTCTGCTCATAGTGTTTGGCTACAAAGGATTTTATTTCTGATAAAAGTGATGCATACCCCTGTGGATGATTTTGGAAAAAATAACAATGGATGGAAAAACAATAACAACAGATGAAGAATGAATGAAATCTTCAACAGAATTATCCACTGTTTAATCAATTATCAACCAATACATCTTGATGTTAAAATAATTTGATATCGTGTGCGGGCAGCAAACAGCCTCCTGCTGCAGGCCATCCGGGACCTCGGGGGGAGGGGGAGCAGTGTGCACGGGGTCCGAGGAGGAACACAGGCGCTGAGACCCTGTGCTGACTACACTTTTCTCTGGGAAAACCGGCCTGAGGGGGACTCGCTTCCCCCGCCTGTGCTGTGAGAGGTCACCCTTAGGGGTGGGAGAGGAGTGTGGGCTGGTGGACATACGTGCGGTGCACATGTTTATATGTGCTCAGACAAAGCCCTGAAACGTGTACGGAACTGTTAACAAACCGTTAACAGAGTCAGCAGTAGATCATGGTGGGGGAGGGGAAGGAGTCACAGCCACTTTTCCATATATATTCTATCGCTTGTTATTTTTTTTATTATTTTATTAAATTATTATCTGTGTACATATTTTAACATTGCCCTCCCCCCCTCCCATACATACCCTCTCTCCCCAGAGTCACTTGTTATTTCTTTAAAGTTCTTTTTCTACAATGAGCATTTACTGCTTCAGCGATTCGGAAGTTCACTACGCACTTAGGAATACGTTTACCCCAGCCTTCCTTGTCTTCTAAAGCTTGCCTTGTATTTACAGGAGTCTTGAATGGGCTCTTTTTATTTTTCCTGGTGGTTTCTTGCATTGCATGGAGCTTTCTCTGACCACGACCGGATTACGAAGTGTTTACTTCTGTTCCCGTGACTATCTCTCTGTTCCCCAAAGAATTAAACACTGGAGGGAAGGGCCAGCTGGGGCCTGTCAAACACAGCATCCAAAAGCCCCATTGCGGGGCAGCACGAAACGACAGCGAACTAAGAAACAGCCGTTTCCAATGAAGGCTGAGGGCCTCGGGCTGTGCTCCGGGGACTGGAGGAGCAGAGCTGCCCGGGGAAGGCCTGATCCTGAGGGCGGCCAGGCCCCGTCCGCGGCGGCACACACTGGGCCTCCCCGGAAGGAGGCCCACTTACAAAGCAAAAGCTCAGGGCACCCCGAGCTCCGGGCAGAGCCCTTAGTCTCTCCACAGCGCTCAGGGCTCATTCTCCGGAGATCCGAGGGGAGGAGCCGGAGCCGGAGCCAGCCCAGGGCACAGAGAACGGCTCCGCCCGCACGCTCTGCTCTCAGCGCGGCCCCTGCTTCCCCACGCGTGTCACTGCGGGTCCGTCAGACGCCCCAATCCGGGCACACGCCCTCCTGCTGCTGTGCTAACCCCCCACCCCCTCCCTGTCCTGTTCTCTGGCCTTTTCTCTTTCTTCCCCTGGCTTCCTTTCCATTCTTCTTCTCTTTCTTTTTCTTTTTAAAATATATTTTATTGGTTTTTTTACAGAGAGGAAGGGAGAGGGATAGAGAGCTAGAAACATCGATGAGAGAGAAACATCATTCAGCTGCCTCCTGCACACCCCCTACTGGGGATGTGCCCGCAACCAAGGTACACGCCCTTGACCGGAATCGAACCTGGGACCTTTCAGTCCGCAGGCCAACACTCTATCCACTGAGCCACACCGGTTTCGGCTCTTCTTTTCTTGTTAAAAGCTGGCATCCTCTCTTCTTCTCTCCTCTGACCCTCCGTCCCCCAAAGCATTAGTGCCACCGGCTGCTGGGTGTGTCCGGCCTCGATGGGGTGCCCGGGGGAAGCGGAGGCAGGAGGGCCCACTGAGAACCCGCCACCTCTCAGTGGGGCTGCGAGTGTCCAGTCCTCACCCTTCAGGCCAAGCGGCCGCGGAGACCGGGACTCGCTCCGGGAGCTGGAGCAGAGGAGGCGCATTAGGAGCCCTGGATGGACAGGCTCCGGGGACACGTGGGGGGGGGGGGGGTCTGTTCTTCTAGCCACGCGTGGACACACGTGGTCTCCTGGGCTCCCACGGGGTTCGATGTAAAATGCAGAAGGAGGAGGAGAAGAGGAAGGAGGGGGGGTGGAGGGGAAGACATTGAACACCATTCTGGCTTCGAGCCCTCACTTTAAAGCTGTGAACATGGAAATCCGGAAAACGGAAGGTTCCCAGATCGCACAGCCGGGTCTCTCTGGGCCTGTGAAGGGGCTGGGGACCCCGTCTTCCTCTTCGTATAAAAACTGTCTCCGCAGAGGCAGCTCTGACGGCCCAAACACACAGTGAGATCTCACGGGGACTTTCATTAGACCCGTGGCCGGCAAACTGCGGCTCTCGAGCCACATGCGGCTCTTTGCCACTTGAGCTTTTAGCCAAGGCCAGCTTAGGAGGACCCTAATTAAGTTAATAACAGTGTACCTACCTCTATAGTTTAAGTTTTAAAATTTTGGCTCTCAAGAGAAATTTCAATTGTTGTACTATTGATATTTGGCTCTGTGGACTGATGAGTTTGCTGACCGCTGTATTAAACAACGAAAGACACTAGCCATGCTGTTCATCTCCCTTCCTGATTCTGCGTGGCCAGGAAGGGCAGGGTCCAGGCCAGTGGGTGTAAGGCTGGGAGGGGAGCGGCACAGTTTGGGGGGAAACGTTGACAAGCCAAATGGATGGAGCGACCCCCAAAATCACGCCTGCATCTCCCACTGTGCGAGCAGGGACCAGGGCCGTAGCCCTGAGATTCACGGCGGCAGCAGCAGGACTGCAGCCATCCCCCTCTCCCACCGGCCCGGCCGCGGGGAGAGCAGGCGGCCACCCTCCCCATCAGCCACGGGAAGGCAGGCTGCCCGCTGCGCGCTGCTCGGCCAGATGTGCGCTGTCACCGGGAGGGGAGCTGCAAACAGCCGCCTGCGGGACGCTTGCCGGACTCTGACCAGCGAGGGAGAACTTGGGGGGGAATAGCAACCATCGCCGGTTCTGAGCCCGGGGAGGAGCGGCTGGGAGCTGATCTCAGGCTGCAGCGGAGGCCGCTTCCTGGACCGGGCACGCCGGGCCTTCTGGGCGGGAAGGCTAACAAGTGGAAGGGGATGTCCCGGGAATGCGTCCACAGTACCGATGGAGACAGGGCTGGGTCTCCATCCCGGCCGCCCGGTCCTCTGAGCAGAGGTTGCGTGGATGATAAACATTCACGCCTCAGGGGGAAAGTGCGCAGTTAACCCGGAGCTGGGAAGCTTGATCCGGCAGAACCTCGCACATAAGAATCCATGGTCACCGTCACCCGCTCACAGCGACGGCCATGCCCGCCCCACAGCATTTGGAGGGCCCTCTGGGAGAGCGTATGTCAGGGCTGAATTTGGAAATCACGGGGGCGTGTTTTAACCGCTTTATTTCGGGGCCTTTCTATGTTATCTTGCGCTTGGCTATCTGAGAGGCAAGCTGTTGACGGCACACTGAGTGCTGACCTACACCGCTGTCAGAGGAATCCCCACTAGCGTCTGAGTTAAGTGGTGACGGTGAAATGGTCAGATACGCACTGCCCCCCGGGCACGCCCCTCCTCCTGTTTCACCCGCCCAGTGACGTGTAACTTCCTTCTCTGTGAGCACAGACGTCGGGGAAGGGAGTTAAGAATGACCTGGGGTAGCAATCCACCCCGAAAGCTCCATGGCCTACAAAAACACAAAGAGGTATTCCTGGCTGGTGTTTCATGACCATGTGAGCGCAGTGGGTCAGGGCGTGGCATTTAGCGTATCCTGGTCACTCAGGGACCCGGGTGGACAGAACACCTATGATCTTTGTCTCAACACCAGAGGCCCGGGGCACGAAATTCATGCAAGGGGCTCGGCCCTCGCAGCCACGGCAGCTCGCCTCGGCTCTGTCCAGAAGGCCGTCTGGAAGGACAGCCGGTCTAATGAGCATGTTAGGCTTTTATTACTAGATTATCAGGCACCACGCCGAGGGAAAGAGAAAGGCTGGGAGAGGTTCGCCGTGAAAACGAAGCCTTCTCACTCCGAAGTATCACTTCACTCATAACCCATTGGTCAGAACTGGCCATGTGGTTCCCTTCCTCGCCATGAGTGGCCTTGACCCAGGAAGCCTACGGCCAAGCCAGAATGAGGCCAGACCAGGAACACTGGCCAGGAACAAGCCAACGCCCACTGTCGTTGAGCTGGAATTGGGTTCATTGCCTGGGGATAATGAGCTGAGTGTGGCCACCCATGCAGGAGACTGCAGCTTATGCTTCGCATGCTCTGTGTTCCTTCCAAACGGACCTTTGAAAGCACAAAAGCCAGTCCACCTGCTGAGCCACCTGGACCGAGGACCAGCGTGAGGAGCTGCAGAGGCCTGGCCTGCGTCAGCTCGCCTCTGACGCAGATATTCTAAAAATGAAGTATGCCTCCTTACGATGAAACTTTTATAAAGGTCAATGACTTCAGCTTTGGTCTCATGCATACTCAGGCCTAATCAAAACGGGCCGGTCATGCTGACGACGGATTGATGACCCATTTCAACTTGAAACAGCTTCCACGTGAGCGAGCAAGACTCAGCACTCATTCGGTGACTCGGGCTGAACATTAGCCGTTCGCAGGAAGAGTGAGACAAATGCCTCTAGCACCTGACTGTCGGAGGGAAAGGAGGACCTGCGGGCACACACCCAGCATCACAGCGGGGCCTGTGGCGGTTTCTCCCGGAGACCTGGTCATCGCCCAAAGCGGGCGTGGCTTCCAGCGGCTTCCTGCTCTCCAGGGGCGGGGCTGTGTGCGGGCTCGGGTGCGGGCGGGCTGGACACCTGCTGGCAGCACGGCCAGATCAGCGGTGGGGAACGGAGGCCCCTGGGCCCTGCACGGATGCCTTCCTCACTGTCAGCGTCCAGCCCCCAGTGCTGGCTCAGCAGTGGCTGATGACGGAGCTGGCTGATGACGGAGCTGGCTGATGACGGAGCTGGCTGATGACGGAGCTGGCTGATGGCGGAGCTGGCTGATGATGGAGCTGGCTGATGATGGAGCTGGCTGATGATGGAGCTGGCTGATGGCAACGTGCCGAGTCATTCTGTCTCCTCGGTGGTTCAGTGCCTCTTCCATGATCGGTGGTCTCTCTTGATCTTCACGTTTCATAACCACTCCCTCAGGTCATCCGCATGCCTCTTCTTCAGACTTCCTTACCTCTGATCTCCAAGTACTTCTTTCTCCGGGCTCTTAAATAGCTGGCTGAGCTACTCACCCACTACCCCTTAGTCTATGTCTGTCCCCATTGGGGCCACTTCTTGTACCAAGAGAAAAATATGCACCCCGCAAAGCTCTGCCCCTGGAGAGCACCTACCCTCACAGCTGACTATGAGGGCCACCCCTCAACCGGACCCCAATGGAGCCAGCCTGTCCGTGAGCCATGCCGGCATAGATCTTCCTTCTTCTCCACCAGCTCAGCACCAAGGGGCCATCCCCGCCCACCCCTGCCTCACCCCTGCCCCCTCGCTGTAGGGATAAGGTAGAGATGAGGCCCCAGACGGTAAGTGGGTCTGGGACCCTTCCTCGTGGAGCTGCCTTGGGTCATCTCTCTCCGTGGTCAGCAAACTCCTTCGTCCACAGAGCCAAGTATCAACAGCACAACGATGGACGTTTCTTTGGAGAGCCACATTTTTTAAACTTCAACTTCTCCTAACGCCACCTCTTCCACAGAGACTCGCCCAGGCCGTGGTGTTTTGTGGAAGAGCCACCCTCAAGGGGCCAAAGAGCCGCATGTGGCTCCGGAGCCGAAGTTTGCCGACCACTGGACTAGCTCATGTTCATGTCCGCTTCCAGACATTCCGTTTCCGCCTTACAGTGCATTATAGCTGCACCCACCTGATCTTAGGACTCGGTGGGTCTGACAAAATTCAACACAGGAGGAGTGGCTGTGGCCCCTGGCCCCTTGCTGCCCACGGCCAGATCCGCTGTGCCTGGTGCTGCGGCCGAGGCTGTTTGGGGCTCGCTGTGTGAGTCTCCACGCAGGCTCACTCGTTCTACGCAAAAAGTCTCCTACTTTCAGAGGCACAACCTATCCAAAAGCCTGAAGGGATAGGGTACAGACTTCTCTTTCTGACCACACACACAAAAAGCACCTACATGGCGAGCTCTTTCATTAGATGGATACAACACAGACCTCATATTTCAGACCTGCACAGAGCCGTCACTCTAGTAGTATTCCAATGCCTGTATGTTCTCAGTTCACACTGAAATGAATTTAACGTTTGCACAATTAAACTCATTTCACACAGGCGCCTAACATTGAGTCTTCTTATTTCTTCCAATCTGCCTTTCCCAATCCTGTCACCTCCCACCACGGCCGCCAATATCACCATCACATGTAGTTGCTAAATCAGGTCTGAAAGTGCGGCGTTATCCTGATTTTTATGCTCTGCCGGTTAGAAATGAGTTCATCGTTTTTGCATTTAAGACAGAAACTGTCATGATAATTTGATGTTGCTGGTTAGGTGGGATTTTTTTTTTTCCTTTCCATAAGTCTATGGTATGATGGTTGCCATAACGACGTAGCCATGGATTTTTTTTAAACAGATTGCTGATGCTTATGAAAAGCACCTACAGGGCAAACTTGCAGAGAGGAGCTCACGGGTTCGATTGTTCCAGTGGTGGGGTACCTGTGGGAGCGCAGGCTGAGGCGGGGGTCCAGGAACCTGCAGGCGGTCAGCCACTGCCAGTAAGGGCTGAGTGCCCACGGCCCTAGCGAGGCTTATACTCCCTGAGTTACTGTGTGCACGCTGATGGGATTCCAGTGAGCTGTGACCCACTGGTTCCTGCTCAGGGGGAAGGCAGGGTCTCCCGGTACCCTCTGAGGATGCTGACCTGCTAAATGAGAAGAGGGATTTCGTTATGAATGGGCCACGAAAAGAGCTGGTTCTTCTAGAAAAGCAGGGGCACAGAAACACTGGGAAATCCCAGCATAGAAGGGAGTATCTTGTTTTTATGGTGACTGAGATTCTCTTACGTGCCGATCTCCCCATGCAGAGGTTAGAACATGGAAATACGTGCAGCATGTGTGTGTGTGTGAAGCAAACATGGTCTCCTCAAGGAACGTGGGTGTTGAGCAGGAATGTGGGAGCAAGGCCACAGTTCTACGGCAGGCTCCCCGGTTTCTCCAGAGGCTACGTCATGTCCTTCTACTCTATGTCCTTGGCGGCCATGTCTCCCTTTTCCCCTCCGCCACTGAGAACAGCCGTATGGGCTCGCTGGACTCTGTGAAGTGTGTCCGGTAATCGGGTGCCTCGCTGTGGTCAGGAATACCAGGGTCCTTCGATGTCATTGGGGACCACGTGTCTCTGTAAAATATCCCAAGGACATCGAAGTTCTGTTGTTGACTTCCTGGAGAAAAGCTAAGACATCTTTATTCTGAATCTTCTATAGTGGCTGATGGGCAAGGAAAAGGAGGAGGAGGAGAATAAAAAGTTTAGAAGACTAAAATGTGTTAGACGTTTTACTGTGCTATCAAAGGAAGGAGACATTCCTTAATTTTTATATCATATTCTAAGATAAAATGGCTATGATAACCTAACCTAGCTGGGCGCATAACAGATGCTCAAGACACACCTTACAGGCCACTCCCGGCTAAGCAATCCCCCAATAGTTAACAATGCTTACGTGTTCTCAGTCCCAGGCGTTTCCTCAGAGCTCGGGGCACCGGGAAAGGCATCTTTGCTTTCGCTAGGATCTCCGCAGGCCGGTCGGCACAGGAATGCAGTGCATGTGGAGAACACAGGGGGTCAGCGGGGGCATGCACCATCAGATCTGCACTTGAGGGAAGAATGCAGAGAATGGACGCAGAGGGGGCCGGAGGCGAGGCCCCCAGATAAGAGCCTGGTCCGGGAAGAAGCGGTCCCCCGCTAACGGGGACGGCAGCCCCGCAGGAGACATGGGTGCGGGGGGAGTGAGAGGGTGAGGGGGAAGTGAGGTCAGCTGGGAGCCCCTCCCTGGCTCAGGCTCCCAGAGGAAGCAGAGCACCATGGGGGAGGCAGCGGCAGGTGCTCCCGGGAGGTGCTCTCGGAGGCGTTGGCAGGTGAGGGAGAACAAAGACAGCAGACACGCCCGGCACTCTCCGCACGAGGCGAGCAGAGAGAGCTGCTAAAGATGCAGCTTCGGATTTGACAGGAAGACGCGGAAAAGGCTTTTACCGTGTTAGGGAAAAGGCTTGGCACTGACTTACCGTGACTTCTCACATTAAAGAGGTGACTCAACGCCACTCGTGATGGGCATGTGTTCAGAATCCCTAATAATCACCAAACAAAACGAAAAAAAACGGCTCCGGTGACTGGACCCGGTCCTGACACAGCACGGCTCATCTGGGCGGCGGGCGGGCTGATGTCCACAGAAAGGTCCGCTCCCAAAGGCCTGGCTGCGGGAGGCCCTCGGAGGCCGGGAGGAACCGCTGAGGGTCACGGTCGGGTCCCTGCTCCCATGAAAGCAGAATCCCCGGGAGGGGCCCCCCGGGCCAGGATGCAGTGCTGACGCCTCAGGCGCTGCTGAGCAGTGGCCAACGCTGAGCCCGGCTACATGGACCCTCTGTGTCAGTTTTGGGTTAAAGTTCAATCTCCTTTTAAAAAATCTTTATTGTTGAAAGTATTACATGTGTCCCTTCCCCGCGCGCCCCCTCACCCCCTTTGGCCTCCTCCACCCACAACACTAGAGAAAATGCAGTCATCCTGATGGTCTCTGGTCGGAGCCCGTCGCAGGGAAAGTGCTGAGAGCTCCGTCTATGGCCCCCGATCTCACCATCTGAAGACAAAGCGGCTCACGGGGAGGTCCGTCTGTGCAGATCAGGCTCAGTCCCGGGGAGAGGGTCTCAGGCGCTACCTGCACACGGAGCCACCTGCACGCCGGCCGGTGCTCAGAGGACACCGTGGGCTTCCCTCCCCCCTCGCCTGTCTGTGCCCCGGAAACACCTACCCTGGGGACCTGTTTCCTCCACTTCCTCATGACACACAGTTCCCCTTACGTCTGGGAAAAATAACTGGCCTCAACCTTAATTCATTATTCAGTGTCTATTTCCTTTCAGCCGTTTCTCCCCGATAGCCTCTCACTCGCCTTCCTTCTCAACGGACACGGGGGTTTTCTTTCTAGATTTCGCCTCAGAAGTATCCCCAGGTTGGAGTGAAGCATCTGTCTATGTCCGTGGTGTCCGATGCCATGAATGGGAACGCCGTTTCCGCCGGCGGTGTTGGCCGGGGTCTGGCTCTGCAGTGTGCAGCGCCTGTTCCAGGAGAGAACCAAGCACTCGAGGGGGCGGCGCTGGGAGAAGAAGCTCTTTCTCCCAGACTAGCAGCTCCCCGCCTGACAGAGGCACTGACAATGGAAGCCTTTTGGGTGCCGAGCGCCAATTCAGGGCCGGCATTGAGATGCAAAAAAGCGCGGGCCGGGAGCCCTGGGATCCGGTTCCATCCGGCTCTCCGCTGCAGACCGGGCCCAGGCCTGGCCTTCCTGGGTGCTGGGCTTTGAGAGGCAGAGTGGGAACAGCTCTGCCAGGGCAGGCGGTCTGGGTTTAAGCTACCTCTCATCTTCGCGCAGGCTGTGTGACGTAGATCCAGTTACTTAACCTCTCTGAGCCGGTGAGGATAATACCAACCTTGCCTATTGGGTCGTTGGGGGAGGCGTGTGTGTGGGGCGGGGAGAGATAATAAAGAATGGAGCAGGAACTCAGTCATAGTTTGGGGCTGTTTTAAAGCTTATAACCTCGTGGCAAACTTGGAGTAATAGAAAGAGAACGGCACTGGAGCCAAGGACTGTTACAGCTGCGTGACTCCTGTGAATTAACTAACTCCTCCTGATAGGTCCTCCCTGCCTCCAGCTGATGGACAGACGTAAACCCACCCGCAGCCAGACATTCCTGAGCACTGACCCACCCATCAGCTCCTGCCAAACACCCTAAGCCCCCATTCCTGAGTCCCTAGGCCCCTAATCATAGGCCTTCCATGAAGCCACCCATCAGCGTGTGCTGAGTGCCCTAAGCCCCGTTCCCTCTCCTCCCCTTAAAGGTGCTTGAACCCCGGCCCTCGCCCTCTTCCTCTCTCTCTGGAAGCAGCCGGCAGGGGTGCTCTGCTCTCAATAAAGCCTGTGTCCTGGCATCCTGGTCTCCGGGACCCTCTCTATTTCATCTTTCACCTCTGAGGCTGTGTCCTCTGCCACGAGGGTTCAGTAAAAGCATTCTGTATCGAGGCCATTTCCCCCGGTCTCACTGGTACTACAGGGGAATGAATGAGGGCGGGTTAAGTCTATTTCATCAGCTTTGCCCCTTCCTGCCTGCTCCCTCCAGCATCCACCCTCCATGGCAGCTGAGACCTGCCTGCCCTCAGCCCCGCACACGTCTCCAAGCCCCTGCAGAGAGGCCAGGGTCGCTGCTCTGTACGTGACGTTTGCCAAGATGACGCAGCCCCTCCTGACCAGTACCCTGTCCTCCTGCCACAGCCTTTCCACAGGACAGTGAGTTTGTTCCAGTGCCAGTGAATGGACCCATTTATCCCGGACATCACAGGTGCCCCGCAGTGTCTGCAGTACCTGCCTTCCCCACCAGGGGGATCTAGGCACCTCCCGGGCGTGGCTCCCTGAGGGCGCTGGGGCTGCTGGCGGGATTGGGGTAAATGGAAGCATGGCTGCGGATTGGGGTAAATGGAAGCATGGCTGGGGATTGGGGTAAATGGAAGCATGGCTGCTGGTGGGATTGGGGTAAATGGAAGCATGGCTGCTGGTGGGATTGGGGTAAATGGAAGCATGGCTGCTGGTGGGATTGGGGTAAATGGAAGCATGGCTGCTGGTGGGATTGGGGTAAATGGAAGCATGGCTGCTGGTGGGATTGGGGTAAATGGAAGCATGGCTGAGGATTGGGGTAAGTGGAAGCATGGCTGCGGATTGGGGTAAGTGGAAGCATGGCTGGGGATTGGGGTAAATGGAAGCATGGCTGCTGGTGGGAGTGGGGTAAATGGAAGCATGGCTGCTGGTGGGATTGGGGTAAATGGAAGCATGGCTGAGGACCAGGCTCTGCTCCTGCGGGAGGTGAGCCATGGCGGGTCTTCCTTCCCTCAGCTCCCGCGTGAGAACAGGCTTCCCCGGATCCGCTCAAGCACACCTGCGCTGCCTCAGTGACCCTCCGAGCCTCCGGCTCCAGGGAAGAACCATGAGCCAGTCCCGTGTGACCGCACTCTCCCGTGGGAATCGAAGGACAAACTGAACTACCAAGCGAGACAGAGACAGACTCACAGACAGAGAACAGGCCGACGCTCCGAGGGGGGTGGAGGTGGGGAGGGTGGTGGTGATGGAGGGAGGGAGAGAGAGAGAGAGAGAGGGAGAGGGAGAGGGAGAGAGGACTCATGGACAATCGTGTGGTGATTGCAGGGCGGTGTTGGGGTGGGGGAATGTGGAAGAAGGCATAGCGGGGATAAATGGAGATGGAACAAATAAAATAACAACAAAAGAGAAAATGTGTTGGCAAGCCAAAAAAAGAAAGAGAGAAAGATGAGGAATGTTGGGGCACAGGAGGAAGGCAGCCAAAGGCAGTTTCTGAGGCAAACAGCTTCTTTTTTTAAGATATATTTTATTGATTTTTTTTTTTTTTTTTTTTTTTTTTTACAGAGAGGAAATGAGAGGGATAGAGAGTTAGAAACATCGATCAGCTGCCTCCTGCACACCCCCCACTGGGGATGTTGTACCTGCAACCAAGGTACATGCCCTCGACCGGAATCAAACCTGGGACCCTTCAGTCCACAGATCAACGCTCTACCCGCCAAGCCACACCGGCTACGGCGCAAACTGCTTCTTGTCCCTAAGAGTGAGAAGCCTCTTTCCCTCTTCGTCACCTTCTCCAGTGCTCCCTCCTCTGCTTCCCGCTGTCAGAGGGGTGATCGGCTCTCCTCCCTGAGCAGAGGCGGCAGCCCTGCCTGGCCCCGGGCGGGACTGACTTTCCTATTTGATGGGCATGAGGGCAAAGAAGGTCGCCTCAGCTCCAACCAGCTCACCCACCGGGAAGCTAACCGTCCTTCCTCCGCCCGGGTGATCAGCATGCCTGATAGAGAAACAAACTTTCCGTTCTGGTCGGACCCGGATCTCTGGGTGTCCTGAATGTCTTGAATCCGGGAACTTCCCAAGGAAAGTGGAGCTGGGGGTGCTGCAGAGACTTCGACGGGCTTTGGTCTCTCTGTCGAGGGGCTGCCCTCTTCCCGAGAGGCATGCGTCAGGCTCCGGCTGAGCTAATTTGTTGCTATTAAAGGTGAATTGTTTTATTTCCTCTGGGTAATCCAAAAGGGAATTTTTTCTGCTGCATTTGGGTGATAAAAATCTAAAGACAACAGTTCCAGTAGAATAAGCATTTGGGTGTTACTCTTTCCTCCGTGGAGAGAATAAACAGCTCCATTCTCAAACTGCCACTAAGTTAAACTATGACCAGCAGAATTCAGGACTCGGTGACAATCATTGATAAAAGGTTACATTTCCTGGCATTTTTCTGGGCTTCTTTGTAGATTGGGAATTTTGTGGTAAAATGAAAGCTTAGTGATGGACTTCTGAACCAGACGGGAGTTCACTGAAGCCGAACGCCTTGTTATGTAACAGAAGACGGGAGCCCGGAGGTGGACACGGCTCACCCACAGACACAGAGCAGGTGATGGAGGACTTTTCAGCGTATAAAACAGCTGTTTGCCACACGCACTGGTTTATGTTGTACGTACCTCTCTCCAGGCAGATCCTAGGAAGAATCTGCAAACACTACACACACACACACACACACACACACACACTCACACACACACACACACTCACACACACACTCACACACACACACACACTCACACACACTCACACACACACACACTCACACACACACGGAAGGCATCCTAAGCCAGTCTCCCTTGTTTGGTCATTTCATTACAGCTGCACAAATCCCCTCCTCTCGCTGCAGGCAAGTTCAGAAAGGAAAAGAGAGGTGAGAGCTGTCAGACAAACACATTGTTTTTTGCTTTTTTAAAACATTATATTTTTTTATTGATTTCAGAGAGGAGGGGAGAAGGAGAGGGAGAGAAACATCAATGAGGAGAGAGGGTCATTGGTCAGCTGCCTCCTGCATGCCCCCTATGGGGGACTGAGCCTGCGCCCCGGGCAGGTGCCCTGACTCGGAATCGAACCCTGACCTCCTGGTTCATGGGTCAGCGCTCACCCAGCCGCACTGGCTGAGCCCAAGCGGAGTTTTATCGTCTTCCTCCCCCACGAGGCTGGAGCTCCACAGGGGCGGGCCTCCGTCCTGCTGCGTGTATTTGTTCCTGCAGCTCCACCACGGAGAAGGGGCTGGTTAAGAAAGAGGGTTCAGGCCCTAAGCGGTGTGGCTCAGTGGAAAGAGCGTAGGCAGCCTGCGGACTGAAGGGTCCCAGGTTCGATTCCGGTCAAGGGCATGGACCTTGGTTGCAGACACATCCCCAGTGGGGGGTGTGCAGGAGGCAGCTGATTGACGTTTATCTCTCTCATCGATGTTTCTAACTCTCTATCCCTCTCCCTTCCTCTCTGTAAAAAAAAAAAAAAATCAATAAAATATATTTAAAAAGAAAAAAAAAAAAGAAAAGAAAGAGTGGTTCACTAAATACATGAAAATGCTTGCATCGATCAGCTGTTCTAAAGACCACGCCTTAGGGTGGCAACAAACCTAAGGTGACCAGGCATCCCGCTTTTGGCGGGACAGTCCCGCTTTTTAACCATTTGTCCCGCGCCCCTCGGCGGTTAAAAGAAGTTTGGAAAAAATCGGGACTTCTAAACGCCGAGGGACGCGGGACAAATGGTTAAAAAGCGGGACGTCTGGTCACCTTAAACAAACCCTCACTCCAAGAGGGTGCAGACGGTCCCTCTCCGAGGTGGACCCCGAGCGGTGCCGCAGAGAAAACCGTCCGAACACACAGGGCCTCGGCCGTCGGGCAGGGACCGGCGGGGGAGGCGGCCGGACGGACATGGTGCACGCTCCGGCCGGCGGAGGGCATGGGGACGGGGAGGAAGGAGCCGGGACCAGGACGTCCTCGGCGGGGCCTCACGGCTCTGCTTTCTCTCCGGGGCAGAAGCCGGGCGCACCGTCCCCCGGACACGGGGCCACCGGGCAGCCAGCCGTGTGTGTGTGTGTGTGTGTGTGTGTGTGTGGCCGGGGGACGCGCCCTCCGAGGTGAACCGGCCTGGTTATTACAGTCTCTCCGTCTACCCACTGGCCCACCCTCTCTGGAGGAGATATTTGTACAGAAGCTCCTTTATCATGTGTTAGACGCAGCTTTCCCTTCTTATCTTGACTTGGGGTGCGGGGCGGGGAAGGGGGGTCTGCAAAGGGCCTCCGGCCCTCCGTGTCCTGGTCCCTCTCTTCTGATCGGGGCTCACGGGGCAGCGTGGGCTCAGCGGCCTGGCAGATGGACAGCTGCTGGCCCAGCGGCACCCACCCGCCCCGCAGACCGGCCTCCGGCCCGCGCACCTCTGAGGGTGAGACAGCGGTTACAGAAGTGACGGCTTCCTTCCTGCTCATCCCGTCTCCCGGCAGCCAGCCGCCGGAATCGCTCTGCCACCCCAGGATCTGGTGATCTGGCCCGTCCTCGGAGGCCGAGCCTCAACTTCCTTCCTGCGGCTGCTCGGCCTCAGTCTCCGGCGGGAGGGACCGCTTCCCCCGGCGGCTCCCGGGTCCCTCCCTGCACCCTGCCTCCTGGCCGGGGGCACAGGCCTGGCACAGCCCCTCCGGGTGTCTGTGTGCGTGTGGGTCCCTGTGGCCCATGAGGCCGCTTCCCCTCGCTCCGGGCCGGCGTCGTTGGGGTCCGTGGGGAGAGCCTGAGGCCCTGACCGTCCCCAGCACAGCCAGGGGCCTGGGTCCCACGGACACGACACGGCTGAGGCGGAGGAGCCGGCGGGAGAGGGTGGAGGAGGCTGCTCTGCCTGGAACGGGAGGGACGCCGGGTGTTTGTCGCGTTGCCATGGGCTTCTGGGCACCGGCAAGACGCTCCTCTCCTGTGCTTCCCCCGCTGGAAATTCCCGAGAAATTCCCAGGGGAGACGGAGCCACAGGAAGGGAAAGGCGCCGAGGCCGGGCAGCAGCCGAGGGCCCGGTGCCGTTCTCCGAGGCGCCCAAGCGGGGATTCTGCGAGGAGAGCGCTGGGCCTCCACTGCCCTGCCTCCGCCGCGGGAGCCGGAGCCCAGGACCAGCAGGGGAATAAGATGCGCTCAGCCACGGCCACGGGGGCCTTCAGTCACTCTCAGCGCTGAGCTCTGAGCCCGGGTCACTGCCCGGGGCGGGCCTGGGGCCAGGGCAGCTCCCCCTGGGTCAGGATTCTCCATTGGCCACCTGAGAGCTGGCCATCAGGGCGTCCTCTTACCCCTCTGGGCAGCTGGCCCGCAGCTGTGCTCACTGCCGTGTGTGATTCACAGTAACACAGAGAGACCGGGACAGACAGCTGTACCCACTACCGTGTGTGATTCACAGTAACACAGAGAGAGACCAGGACAGACAGCTGTGCTCACTGCCCTGTGTGATTCACAGTAACACAGAGAGACCGGGACAGACAGCTGTACCCACTATCATGTGTGATTCACAGTAACACAGAGAGACCGAGACAGACAGCTGTACCCACTACCGTGTGTGATTCACAGTAACACACAGAGAGACCGGGACAGACAGCTGTACCCACTACCGTGTGTGATTCACAGTAACACAGAGAGAGACCAGGACAGACAGCTGTGCTCACTGCCGTGTGTGATTCACAGTAACACAGAGAGACCAGGACAGACAGCTGTACCCACTATCGTGTGTGATTCACAGTAACACAGAGAGACCGGGACAGACAGCTGTACCCACTACCGTGTGTGATTCACAGTAACACAGAGAGAGACTGGGACAGACAGCTGTACCCACTACCGTGTGTGATTCACAGTAACACAGAGAGAGACCAGGACAGACAGCTGTACCCACTACCGTGTGTGATTCACAGTAACACAGAGAGACCAGGACAGACAGCTGTACCCACTACCGTGTGTGATTCACAGTAACACAGAGAGAGACCAGGACAGACAGCTGTACCCACTACCGTGTGTGATTCACAGTAACACAGAGAGACCAGGACAGACAGCTGTGCCCACTACCGTGTGTGATTCACAGTAACACAGAGAGAGACCAGGACAGACAGCTGTACCCACTACCGTGTGTGATTCACAGTAACACAGAGAGAGACCGGGACAGACAGCTGTACCCACTACCGTGTGTGATTCACAGTAACACAGAGAGACCGGGACAGACAGCTGTACCCACTACCGTGTGTGATTCACAGTAACGCAGAGAGACCGGGACAGACAGCTGTGCTCACTGCGTGTGTGATTCACAGTAACGCAGAGAGGGAGGAAGGGAAGGTGGAGAAAGCTGGGACTGACTGCGACAGGCATCTGTGGAGGAGACAGGGCCTCAGGCGGGCTCTGGAGCTGGCCCGGAGGAGACCGCAAGTCACACAGAGGCAGATGAACAAGCCGGGAGGCTGGGGGTGCAGGGAGGGGGCAGGGAGTGAGCCTGGGGGTGGAGGGGGGGCGGTGAGGACAGGCAGCAGCTAAAATAAAGCTGGACGGTGAGAGTGAGGGGGCAGGGGGGCTGGAGCAGAGAAACCTGCTGTGGAGGCAGAGCCGTAAGGACACTGCTACCTGGTTTTTTTTTGGGGGGGGGTTTCTACAGAGAGGAATGGAGAGGGATAGAGAGTTAGAAACATCGATCAGCTGCTCCTGCACACCCCCAACTGGGGACATGCTCACAACCAAGCACATGCCCTTGGCCAGAATGGAACCCGGGACCCTTTAGTTCGCAGGCCGACGCTCCATCCGCTGAGCCACACGGGTCTCGGCTCCCTCGTGGGTTTTGAACCAGGTGACAGACGGAGGGCAGGGGTGGCAGGAAACAGTGTGGCCGTGGCAGGCCGTTCAGACTAAAAGGGGGCGAAGCTGAGGGAGGAAGGGGGGGACAGCGAGCCAGGCGGGCGACGAGGGCCGCCTGCCAGCGAGAGGGGAGAGGACGCCCAGGGAGACCCCGTGGAGGGCAGATGTGTGTGGGCGGGGGTGGCTGCAGCGGACGGGGCCAGGACCAGCGGACCCCGTGTGTCCAGGGCAGCGGCTGCGCCAGGGACAGAGGCGGGGAGAAGCAGCGGCTGGCTCAGGAGAGGAGGCGATGCTGGCCTGTCAAACACAGACCTCGGATGACAACGACAGGCAGGAGCAACAAGGGGCAGATCCCAGGCGCACAGGGAAACGCGCAGAGCAGCGTCTGGTACCAGATGCCACGCCTGGCAGTGAGTCCTGGTCCGGGCTCACAGGACAAAGCTAAAACTCAGGCCGCCAGTCCCCAGCCCCCGTCCCTCCTCAGGGCACACATTTCTGTGAAATGTCCCAGTTCAGAAGCAAGGCCTGCCTCTTTTCTGGGGCTCAGCTGGTTCCGTGCATGCCACCCTGTCCTTCCCCCATCTTAAGCCTTCTGGGTTTGTGTTTTGGGTTTTCTACTTAGAGTGGAAATCTACAAGACTATAACAGACTAAAGGGCAGAGAGAATCAAGGAGGCAGATTTTTTGATTAAATAATTTCTTTTAAGAGCCCTTTCTAAAAATGTGAAGCACCCATAAATGGAGAAAGCTAATTCTAGCCCTCTTCTGGAAATAGTTTAGCAGCAGCCTGACTCTGAGGAGAGTCTATATATAGGCCTCGCCTCCGAGGCCGCGGTTGGGCTGAAAGGCCTGGACACCACTTCTGTGTTCTCTCCCCCCTGGGCGCTGAGGGCCGGAGAGCCACTGTGGGAATGATGCTGATAAACTGGTTCATTTGTTCATTCAAGATTCTGCTCTTCTTCTCTGAGCCAGGCCCTCGGCACAGGCCTGGGGTGCAACCGAGAAATGGACAGTGACGCTGACCTCAATGACCTTGTATCTAACAAGGAATGTAGTGAACCGAGTGTGAGACGCTACCGCAGAAGGAAATGCGCGGGACTCGGGGCTGAGGGTCCAAGAAGACTCTTTGGGGAAATAACACATATTCCGAAGCATTAAATATGACATCAAACCAGATTATTGGAGGCAGAAGAGGCTTAAGCTACTCCTATGAGTGTCCTTGCCCAATATTCATATCTGAACACAAAGACTCTACATATGAAGCCCAACAGGACTTTTAATATGAACGGAATAGAGGCTGTTAACGGAACGTAGGAATCAGAGAGCACTGCTCAAAAGCCTTCTTGCAAAGATCACATGGATTTGGGTGGAAAACCCCACAATAAGAGACAACAAAGCTGTCTCCAGGCGCAGGCTCAAAAACACGATAGTTTAAGAACAAAACTCACAAATGAAAAACTAATCTTTCATTTTTAACTCCCTTCTGCCAGGGGATAAAGAAAAAATTTTAGCCGGAGACAGGCAAACGTAGGAACCCTGCCCTGTTCCCCCTCCACCTGCCCTCCCCTGGCCATCGGGGGTGGAGAGCGGGGAGATCGGGGACGAAATACATCCTCACGCGTCAAACACTTGGCCCAGCACCTGGCGATGGTGAGCAGTGAATGCTGGGAACCATTCACATGCTTCAGGCAGCCATCGCAGACCTGGGAAAGCCGGACCATCGCGAGGGATCTCACAAACGGCTCACCTGAAAGACCTGGCGATTCGTTTGGGGTAAGAGAGACGATGAGGTCAATCAGACCTCCCAGACGTTCGATTTGGGAAGACTTGGGCTGCTGTGCCCTTCACCCAGAGGGGGAGCACGGAGGAGCAGCAGGGAGGGGAGAGAGTTTACTTTCTTAAAACGCCACGAGACGTGGGACAAATTGTTCAAAAGCGGGACGTCTGATCACCTCATCCTAGGAAGCTGCAGGGTGGGGAGCAGACACAAGAGGAGAGAGACCCGATTTGTACGTAGCAGGTACCGGACGGTGTGGAAGCTGGTTCTGAGGAGACAGAGAAACCTGTGGTTGATGAGCGGCCAGAGGAAGGCTGCCCGCAGCGAGGGGCACTGAGACAAAGAGCGTGCCCTTCGGGGCCGAGTTTGCCGAGACTGGGCAAGGGGCATTAGTGGCGCCATCACCCCGTTTCCTGAAGAACCCCTGAACATAACTACTGCGGAGAAAACGAGATTCCTTCCCCCGTCATGGCATGTAGGTTTAATCCCCGCACTTGGTTCCAGCTGGAGGAGGAGATGAACATCTTCCTTCCTCCAAGCATTTTTATGGAGAAGCAGTGTTCATGATCACTCCGGGGGGCGGATATTAGGCTGACACTGATTTGAAACGCAGCTGATACGGGAAACGGTCCGTTTTCCATAATGAGGATGTGACACCCGCCGGCCAAACCACAGAACGCCCGTCTGCGGAGGAGTGGCGAGGAGTGAGGCTAACCATCGTGACCTCGGCTCCTCTGCCAGCGGAATGAGCCTCCCCACCTGGGCTTTCCTTCCACCCCCAGCGAGGGAGACCCGCTGGAATGACACGCCGGCCTCTTGTACGCTTAGTTTTCCCAGCTTGAGAAGTTCACGAAGGTTCGAGAACGTACATAGTGGGTGCCATCTGTCTGACAGTAAGTGACCGGAGATGGAGAGGACAGGGTCACACACAGAGGGGCTGGTCAGCTGGTCCCACGGGCCTGGGATTCTGAGGCAATGGTCCGGGTTGCTAACATCTATTTCATTATCCGCTTCAGTCAGTCACAGGTTTTCCTGCCGAGGCATGTTGCGTGATCCGTGTGTGTCCGAGTGGCTTTCCCTCTTTTGGAAAGCCTGGCTTCCTGCCTGGCCGAGTGGCTCGGGGGCTGAGGGCCGGCCTGTGAATCAGGAGGTCACGGTGGGATTCCTGGTCTGTTACCTGTGACATGCTCATCCTTTAACTGTTGGTGGAAACCAGTTGCTTTCAGCCTTTGATGATGGAGGATGAGGTCTCGGGAAGCTCCGAACCCAGGCCTCTGTGTGGGTGTGGGTGTTCGTACCCCTGGGTAAGACCCCAGGCCTGGGAGGGGAGACCACAGGGCAGGTACATACGTAAAGCTCTGTGGAAAGCTGGCTTTTGCTTTTGATTTTATTTTATTTTTTTAATTAAAAAAATATATATTTTATTGATATTTTACAGAGAGGAGGAAGGGAGAGAGATAGAGCTAGAAACGCCAATGAGAGAGAAACATCGATCAGCTGCCTCTTGCACACCCCCCACCGGGGATGTGCCCGCAACCAATGTACGTGCCCTTGACCGGAATCGAACCTGGGACCTTTCAGTCCGCAGACCGACGCTCTACCACTGAGCCAAACCGGTTTCGGCGGCTGTTGCTTTTTAAAAGGTAATTTTGTGCACATGGTTTTGTCCGTACGTCAGTCTATCTCTGGTTGTGCCTCGTGTCATGGCTGGAGGAACCGTGTGGACAAAATAGAACTTTAACTCCGAGGATGACCCAGAACCAGCGGAGGGCGGTCAGCGGGGTCAGGAGGCGGTGTGTCGAGAGGAATGAGAAGGCTGGTCTGCGGCTTCCACCTCGCTCTGCGGGAACCTGTTTGTCCGGCCGGCGGCCTCTGCACGCGATGGAGTCCTCCCACGTCACGGCGGCAGCGGCTGCAGAGACAGCCGGGGGCGGCCGGCGTCTCCGGTCACAGGCCCGCTGCGCTGCCCGGCCGCGATCGGAAGCACCCGGCGTCACACACAGGCAATGAGGGCTTCCTTAGGCATCCATGGCGTCCTCAGGTGGACATCTGCCACCCAGGGACCAGCGAGCTTCCGGGCGCCAATGTCTGTGCTGTGTGAGCGGCACACACATGTGACCCTTACACGCCACACCACAGGTGTGCATTCTGCACTGAAGATCGAGTCTTCCACACCGCTGACAGCGCTGTGTCACACAGCTCATCGCAACTCTGAGCACGGGAGTTATACCGTAGGCAATACTCTGATACACCTGGGCAACGGCCCATTCTAACTACACTTCTGAAGGACTGATACTTCTCTACAGTCTACTTAAGATATTCCTTTTTTAATCATATATATATATGTGATTAATTTAATTATATATATATATTAATTATTATATATAAATTAATTTAATATATATTAATTTAAGAGAGGAAGGGAGAGGGAGAGAGAGAAACACCAATGATGAGAGAGAATCATTGATCGGTTGCCTCCTGCACAACCTCCCCCACCACCTCCCTGAGGATTGAGCTCGAAACCCTGGGCATGTGCCCTTGACTGGAATCGAACCTGGGACCCTCCAATCCACAGGCCGACGCTCTATCCATTGAGCCAAACTAGCTAGGGCTACTTAAGATATTCTTTTTTTTTTTTAATATATTTTATTTATTTTTTACAGAGAGGAGGAGAGAGGGATAGAGAGCTAGAAATGTCGATGAGAGAGAAACATCGACCAGCTGCCTCTTGCACACCCCCCACCGGGGATGTGCCCGCAAGCAATGTACATGCCCTTGACCGGAATCGAACCTGGGACCTTTCAGTCTCTCACCGGTTTCGGCTACCTAAGATATTCTTAATCAAACACATGGACAGTAGGTTCTGAACTTTGCTATTGTAAGAAAATTCTCACTCGTGTGCTGGCAGGTACGCAATCCACTGGGAACGTTAGTTAGGTTGCACTGACACCTACTGGTGAGCCCGAAAAACTGTTACCAAGGGCAACGAATCAAATATCCCGTTACCTATTCATTCCTGATACAGGTGGTCTGGGAGCCTGCACACCTCTCCCGGATCTCCATCCCCGCCAGGGGCAGCCGGCGGGGCCAGGAAGTAAAACGCTAGTGCCTAGTCCTTAATTGGAGTCCAAATACCCAGGCTAGTCCTGCCCACCATTTCATCATCCTGAGGATCTGCCCTGCCCCAAACCTCCACCCTGGGCCCATAGCGCCCCCTAGTGACCACACCGTGCCCGAGCACCCAGACCTGCATCCGGGTCCCACACGTTCACGGTGGGGCCGAGTAGGCACACCCGGGCCCAGGCGGCAAACCTGGAACACATGGTTGTACCAGGGGACGGGATCTCTATGCGAAACCCCGAACTATTCCACAACCCGCCCCGGAGGCTCAGACTTTCCTCCGGGTCCGTACTGGCCTCACAGGACCCAGCCCTCCACCTGGGCTCACACCTGCATCCGGGACCCAGACTATCAGGGCGGGGCCGAGAAGATTATCCCGGGGCCCAGGCCTCAAACACAGAATCCCGTCTTGAATCCTGGGTGTTCTTCTCAATTTGTAACTCAGACACCATTTCCACAACCCGGATGTCCAGGAGAGGTACCAGACCGCCCCCAGGGGCTCAGACCCCCTCCCTGCCACAAAGCCCCGCCCAGGACCCAGACCTCCGTCCGGGGCTCAGACCTACCTCCTTATTATAGACAGTTATGTGGAGGACCAGGAGGCCATTCCGGGAACCACACTGGAAGCCAGTGCCTCTTCCTTAACTGGAGTCCAAATATCCAGGCTAGTCCTGGCCAGCATTTCATCATCCCGGGGTCCTGCCCTTGCCCCAACCCTCCCACCTGGGCACATAGCGCCCCCTAGTGACCGCACCGTGCCTGAGCACCCAGACCTACATCCGGGTCAATAACCTTCATGGCGAGGCCCAGAAGGCCAACAGCAGGACCCATCCTGGAAGCCAGTGCCTGTTCCTTTATTGGAGTCTAAATATCCATGCTAGTCCTGACCACCATTTCATCCTCCCGCCATCCTGCCCTTGGCTCAGGTTCTCATTTCTCCCTAAACTGCTGTCATTAATCTCAAGTCTTCACCTTGAAACATCCTGAGGCCTTAACTTGACCATTCTAAAAACAGAAATCTAACCATCTCACCCCCTACTCAGAGCTTGTCTGTGGCTTTGTATGACATGTAGCTCAGAGGCTAACTTCCTTATCATGTCACTCAATATAAGTCCCTGCTGTCATAATGACGTGCTCTTGAAAAGGTGTTATCCGTTAGGATAACTCGTCCTGTCAAGGGTCAGCTTCCCTGAGACACAACTTTGGGCCTGGGAGGGGGGGGGGGGGAAGCTATACTCAAAATCCAAATCTGTTATGCCAAGCAGGCAACCTTCTATCCCTAATATGTGTGTGCCAAAACTGTAGTATGAAAGAGCAATAGATTTATATGTTATAACAGGTGTTCTGTTCCCAGATTGCATAGAATCTGTAAATGTATTTTGTCATAGGGACCTAAAATTCAGCCATATCTTTGAAATATAATATTATTGTTCCTCATTCAGCCTAGAGATTTGTTGAATGCCTACTACGAACTAGGCACCACTGCTACATTTCGGTTTTGCCTTTATATTAGAACTGATGATAGGTGTAGAACAATACGCGTTTGATTAAAGCTAAAGATTTTCCTCTCTCTGCATACCCAACGACTTTCATCTCTGCCTCTGTTTCACTCTTTGAAACGTAAGCTCATTACCAGACTCGGCACTTTCACTTCTCTGCCTTGTACTCATTTTTCATAAGTAAAATCCACTTTGGATACTCAAACAAAATATCCAAAGACACAGATGTAGGCAAAGATGGCACCATGGTAGACAGTGATTTGTCGACAGATACAGTACAGCAGTGGCCAACCCTTAATCTAGCACTTACTCTGAGCCAGGCCCTATTCTGGGCACCGACCCATATTAACCTGTTCGTCTCCACAGCTCTCCCAGGTCTTTATACTCCTCTCTCCACGTGGCAGATGAGGAAACTGGGGCCTGAAGATAGCTTTGTGCTTTTGCTGATGGACTGAGAGCTGTGCCCTAGCCCCTTCCTGGCTCACCTCCTTCTCTGCTGCACCTGGTTCTGTCCACAGCTCCTGGTTCCCAGGAGGCCCAGTTTTCTCCTCCGGGTGCCACCTGCACGTCCTGCCCGGTCTGCCTGGGCTGCCCCCGCCCTCTGCTCAGACTCACGCTTCCAGGCCGGAGCAGGGCCCCGATCCTCAGCCAAACCTTCCCTGCGGTCCGGAGACTCCTCACCCTGCGGTAGTGATCTGCCTACAGGTCTGCCTCCACCGGACGGGGAGCTGCGGGCCGCTGTGTCCGCAGCGGAGGCCCGGGCTTATCACGGGCATTAATTAAAGTTCTGCTGGATTCGCGCAGAGGCGCCTGCAGTTCACACCTTCCCGTCGCCCCCTCGCTGTCTGGCACCGCAGACCGCAGGCACTTAGTCAGCCAGGGAGGGAGCCTGCTTTCCCCACCAGCAGCCTCACTTCACGAACCAAAACAAACCTCCCCCTTAGCTGCCATCTCCGCACACAGCTACTCCCCAGGGTGGGCCCGTCCCCACGCCCCCTCCGCAGGCCGGCTGGGCGGGCGGGGAGCGCCATCCGGGCGGACAGCGCCTCCCGCGCCTCCCTCCCCGACTCCTCGCCTATTAAGGTCCGTCCCCGGGAAGAAGGGGGCGGGGTTAAGAGTCCCCGCAGCCCGGGGGCCCGGGACGCGCCCTGCCAGCGGCGTCAGGGCGGCCTCGGGTCCCACTGGTCTCCCTCCCCGGGGCCACCCCCTGGGTTTCCATAGCGCCCGTCTCCGCGCGGAGCGCCCAGGAAGGGGTCTGGTCCCCAGGGGGCGCTCCTTCCCGGCGGATGCTCAGATAACGGGAGGGTAGGGGCGGCCCCCGCTCCGGGGAGAGCCGGGGAGGAGCCCTCCTGGCCGCAAGGCGCCCCGGCCCTGGCCAGCCCACAGCTGGGCTCCTCCGGGGCCCTCTGGCGCCCCCTGCAGGGCTCCCGCCCCGCCCTGTCCCCGCAGGCCCCGCCCCCATAGGCCCGCCCCGCCCTCAGGCCACGCCCCCGCTGAGGCCACGCCCCTGGCCGTTTAGCCACGCCCCCTCCCGGCTCCGCGGCTCCGCTGCTCGGGGCTGCTCCGCTGCTCGGGGCTGCACCGCCGGACCGCTCCGCCGCCGGCCAGCATGGGGCGCCTCCGCGGCGGCCTGCGCTGCATCAAGTACCTGCTGCTCGGCTTCAACCTGCTCTTCTGGGTGAGGGGGCCGCGGGCGGCGGGGGCCGGGCGGGGGCGCGGGGCCGGGTCCCCGGAGGACGGGTCGCTGCGGGCGTCCGGACCGGCCCCGGGGCGGGGAGGGAGGGCGGGATGGAGGAGGGCGGCGCGCCAAGAGCACCGGTGAGGAGGGGACCCCGGGCTCTTCCCCGGAGGAGCCGCTCCGCCGGCGTCCCTCCCCCGCTGAGCACCCGGGTGCGGGCTCGCTCGCCCGCCCTCCCCACCTCCCGGGGCCCCTCCAGCCGCCGCACCCCCTGATCGCGCCCTCCCCCGGGGCTGGGCCTGGCCGGGGCGCTGGGGGACCCTGCACCGGGGGCGGGGGGGCTGCCGGGGTGGTACCCCGTCTGCGTGCGTGGACCCACCACCTGGCCGCGGTGGTTTTGTGCAGGAAGCTGGGGCAGGAGAGAAGAGGGTTCGGGAAAGGGGGAGGTGGTCCGTTTCCTGAGCATCAGGGAGGGTCCGGTGGAGGAGAGGAGGCGGCGATGCTCCCCCGGGAAGGGGCCCGGCGGGAGGGGGGCCGCGGCGTCCCCCCAGCCCCCACCCGCAGCCTCTGCTCCATACCATCTCCCAGGGATGATCTCATTCAACTTTGCATGGAATGAACAGTGTGCCCGCGGTTCCCGGTCCCCGGAGGGCCAGGGCCGTGACCCGACCAGGGCGAGGCCATCCCTCCGCCCCTGGGTGCCCCCTCCCAGGCGCCAGGGGCTGGGGGACAGGGGCGGGACACGGCCTGCTCCGCACACCCCTCCCGGCTCCCTGCGGAGAGTGTCAGCCAGGGTGGCTGCTCAGGGGGACCCGGACGGCAAACAGGGGTCTCTCTTTGGGTGAAGAAGCGCTCAGAGCCGGAGGGAGCGCGGGGCCTGGGTGCCCTGAGACCACCGGGCGGGGAGGTGGCGGTGGTGCTGACTCTGGGGAGGGTGTCTTCCCGTGCCCGCAGCTGATCAATGATTGAGTGATGGGCCCTGCTGGTGTCTGCCAGCCATTAGCCCAGAAGCAGGGGGACCAGCTGCTCAGGCTCTCCGAGGCCAGCCAGCACCTCCATCGGGGGAAGGGGGAAGGAGGCCACTGGAGACAGCCCCTGAGTGTTAGAGAGACACCTGGGCGGTATTTCTACAGGCCTTTCTGCTGTGCTTTTGAATAGTCTGGCTCCGTGGTGTGCAAACGGCGGCACGCGAGCCACATGCGGCTCTCTGGCCCCTGGAGTGTGGCTCTTCCACAGAACACCACGACGGCCTGGGCGAGTCTATGTGGAAGAAGTGGCGTTAGAAGAAGTTTAAAAATGTGGCTCTCCAAAGGAATGTCCATCGTGGTGCAGGTGATAGTTGGCTCCGTGGACTCACGGGTTTGCCGACCGCCGGTCTGGCCTAACGTCCACAGCTGTCTGTGAGGAATGTCACGCTCCCACCGCTCGCAAACCCGAGGGGAGCTGCGTGAGCCTGAGGAAGGATTCCTGGGCTGGGTCTGGCGCCTGTTCCGTGCTCGATGTTGTGCCAGCCTTGCCAGGGGTAAGAGGAAGCATTCCTGAATTTTCCCAGTGTGTCTGGGGCAGTACTGTGCTCGTGGCGTCATGACTACCCTTCATCCTCACACGGCCCGTACGTGGGCACTCGTATTGTCCCCATTTTCGCAGGTGAGGGGACAGGCTCAGAGGGGTCAGCGTGCCCGAGGCCACTCAGACCCAGCCTCCTGGCTGCTCGGCCCAGCGGTACATCCCACTCTCAACCTGTGGTCTCCCTGCCTGGTTCCTGCCCCAGCACCAGCAGCATCTCCTGGGAACTTGTTGGAAATGCACATTCTCAGCCCGGTCCGGGCCTGCTGATCAGACCCTCTGGGGGAGGGACTCAGTCAGCTCTTTTAGCACGCCCTCCGGTCGTCCTGATTCACACTCAAGTTCGAGAGCCACTCGGTTAAATAATTCTTAAACAAGCATTATAAAGATAATTTACACATGTATACATAGATATGTAACGTATCTAAGATAATAAAAGCAGCCGAAACCGGTTTGGCTCAACGGATAGAGCGTCGGCTCGGAGACTGAAGGGTTCGATTCCGGTCAAGGGCATGTACCTTGGTTGCGGGCACATCCCCAGTAAGGGGTGTGCAAGAGGCAGCTGATCGATGGCTCTCTCTCATCGATGTTTCTAACTCTCTATCTCTCTCCCTTCCTCTCTGTCCAAAATCAATAAAATGTATTAAAATAAATAAATAAATAAATAAATAAAAATAAAAGTGTAATATGCTAATCAGGCCAGATGTCCTTCCAGACGTCCTTATGGACAACCTTCAGGCCGCAGTCAGGGCTTCGAGGGAGGCCCGGGGCCGGGGCCGGAGGCAGCTGGTGCCGGCAGCCGGCGGAAGGAAGGCCTGCTCTTGCACGGATTTCGTGCACCGGCCTCTAGTGAACATATATAATTTATAAACATAGAACACTGTTCTCTAAGCAGCCAATCTAGTGGAGGACATGAGACCGATGTCTATAGAACAAGGGACAAAACGGACAGAATAAAGTCAAGTGAGTGACGTCCCAGTCCTGGCCGGAGAGGCAGTGAGGAGGGGAAGTAGGAAGACGGAGACACCTGGGTGCCTGGTGGGTCAGATGCCCCTCAAGGAGGAGATCAGCACAGGGTCTCAGCCATAGTGAGAGTCAGGACAGTCCTTCTGGAGAAGGGAGATGTCTCAGCTGAACCAGAGGGCTGGAGGGATGGAGGGGGGCAGGGAGGGGGGGACACGGCCTGCCGGCTGAGGAGCAGAGCGAGGGAGGGTGTGACCACCATCTGGTGAAGGGATCAGGCTCATGCCGAGACCCCGGCAGGGTGTGCCGGAGCGATGACTGCTGACTTCCAGCCGTTCCCCCGTCTGTACAGTTAGGGGAGCAGGGTTGCCGAGAGGCCGGAAGGGAATCAGGGAGCGTATCTGAGCTCGCCTCCCCGGGAGCCTGGCGCAAAGCGAGTGCTCACACGCTGTGACTGCGGAGTGCCTGGGCGTAGAGGCCTCGTAAACGCTGGCTCTCCCCTCACCCCTCAGTGTGGGGGAGGGTGTATGTTTGCCAGGTGACTGCAGTCGTCTCCGCTTTAGGATAACCAGGCGTTACCTTCAGTCTGTACTGCGGGCTTTCCCACTGGAGCTGAGAGCACGCTGAGAGCGGGGATTTCCCCCCTTCAGTTCACGGCTGCATCTCCGTGGCCAGAAAAGGCCCAGCACACAGGAGGCACTCAGTCACCGTCTGCAGCAGGAACACACGAACGCCAGGGTAGAGAGCTTGGTGCAGGCGGACTTTGCTATTTGCACGGGTAATCGATTCTCGGCTTTACCTGGAGGACCGAGGCCTCTCTTCCTGCTGATTACCTACTGGTTTGCCCTTTGCTCGCACAGACTGAGCCCAGGAGGGGCACAGGGGGCCTTCCTGTCCCCTAATTCCATGGGGGGTGGGGGGGAGACTGAGGTCCTGGAACAGCAGCTGCCACAGGCAGCCTTCCCACACCCTGGGCAGCCTCCTGCGTCTATGCTTGCACAACCAAAGGGAAAGGGGCGAACTGAAACAGGTACCTGATGATTTAGGGCCATGGTCGGCAAACTCATTCGTCCACAGAGCCAAATATCAACAGCGCAAAGATTGAAATGTCTTTGGAGAGCCACATTTTTTAAACTTAAACTTCTTCTAACGCCACTTCTTCAACATAGACTCGCCTGGGCCATGGTGTTTTGTGGAAGAGCCACACTCAAGGGGCCAAAGAACCACAAGTGGCTCTGGAGCCGCAGTTTGCCGACCACTGGTTTAGGGAAAGTGAGGGTCTGGGATAAGCTATCTAGATGCCTCCCTCCACTGTGGCTGAGGGAACCCGATTCTGAGAAGTCCCTCCCCAGGTTCTGAGGTTGCTTTTCCTGGCGGGAGGGGCTGGGGGGGTGCGGAGGGCGGGGGGTGGGGGCAGTGTTCCCGGAAGGAGCGGCTTCAGCGGGGACTCAGGTCCTGCGTACACACTCTCGGATGCTGGGCGCCCGCCCTTCGGAGGCAGAAGGTCCCCAGTGACAGCGCCCCCTTCCTGCCGGGAACTCCCCGGGGGCGCGGAGGCCTGGGCGGGGTACCCGGGCCTTACGGGTCTGCAGTTTAACAGACCGTTTGGCACCTCCTCGGGCAGGTTGGTTGAAGTCATCTTAGACAGTGCTCCTGATTTTCCTTTATTTTTAATATATTTTGTTGATTTTTTACAGGGAGGAAGAGAGAGGGACAGAGAGTTAGAAACATCGATGAGAGAGGAACATCGATCAGCTGCCTCTTGCACACCCCCTAGTGGGGATGTGCCCGCAACCAAGGTGCATGCCCCCGACCGTAATCGAACCCGGGACCCTTCAGTCCACAGGCCGACGGCTCTATCCACTGAGCCAAACCAGCTTCGGCTGCTCCTGATTTCATAAGCATTCAATTTGAGCTTGCCAGGCTGGCATCACCGTTGGATTAAATAATAATAATAAGAAGAAGAAAAGCCCAGCCATGAACCCCACTGAATTGATTTCTGTTATCATGGTTGGCGTCTAACCTTAAAGAAACCCTGTCTAGTCCTGTTGGGTCTAAATCCGGATGCTGTAATCACACTGCACAGCGTAGCTCCATGCCCTGCGCCGAAATCGCCTTTATTTTCTTCCTCCGTTGCTTAGCAACCTAAGTAACACACCCAGTCCGGCCAGCCGCACACGGCGGTGCAGAGAGGAACCTGGGCTGTTTATTCCTCCGTTTGTTGTGCGCTGGGCGCTTTCCTAGCATTGTGCGTCCGCTGCCCGGGTTACCCGCCGGCAGGAAGCGGGGCCGCTCGCTGTGAGAGGCAGATGCCATATATGGCCCGTCTGAGGCCGCCCTGTCCTCCCCGCCGGGACCGATGCCGCTCCGGGTTTCGCTCGGCGATGCCTGGCAGGTGCCGTCTGTGGAGACGGTGTCACGTGGCCGGGGAGTGGAAAATGTTTGAACCGACGGCAGCTGACAGAGGTCGCCTCCTCCGCTTCCCCAAACCTCTTTCAAACCGTCACCTCAGCCCCCCGGCCTGCTGAGACAGGCCGCTGTAAAGAAACACCCGAAGGGAGTATTCTTTGGGGCCCACCGAGAAGCTAGACCACCCAGGAGGCCGATAGGAATTCCCTGGGCCTTGTTGCAGGATGGTCTTTATTTCCGGTTTCTGTCAGGATGGGAAGAGAGTAGCCGTGGCCCAGCCGCCCCTCATGTGGACGGGAAGACCCCGTGTTGGGAGGGCGGGGACTCACTGACGGCCTGGTCTGCAGAGGCCAGAGCTCCAGGTCCAGCCATCTGGTAGACCCGGGCAGGTCTCGGCAGCCTGGCAATTCCTAGCCAGGACTTCAGAGCCCGGGAGGTGGTCACTGGCAGCACGTTGCCTGGAGTTGTTCCTGGCTATACCGTTTACTAACCAGGGGAGCTTGGTTAGTAAGTTGTTGAGCCTCTTTGGGCCTCAGTTTTCTCACCCATAAAATGGGCGTGATCAAGTACCGACATCATTCCGTGGTCTTTGTGCAGATAAAAATGAGTAAATATATTTAAAGTAGCAAGTATGGTACCTAGGCATAACAAAGACTCAATAACACATTAGTGCTCGTCACATTTAAACACTAGAAGCACGAGTGGGAAAGTACAAGCCCTTGGTTTGATAACACCCCTCAGGAGACTGTGGTAAAGAATCAAGAAAACCACGTCTGCAGAAAATCACCTAGAAAATTGCTCCACACACTGAGGGCGCTCAAGGCTGGCTCCTCCCGCTGCGGTAACAGAGTGAGGACAGTGAGTCTGAGAGGACATGGACCCACTGGAACCGCTGGTGTCCATGGGACGGGGAGCCGAGCGTGGGCTCCGGTGGGACGGACATTATCCCCCAGCGGGCACTGCGGTCAGGTAGCTCCCGGGATCTGCCGGGGGTCAGACACTGGATCCTGAGATCCAGTTCCCTCACTGACCTCAGTGCCCCATCACCGCAGTGGTCTGAGGGGGGTGTCGCTGCTGTTCCTCCTCGCAGCTAAGATCATGTGATTCTCCTGAGGCCGCACACGCTTTCTCGGGAGACGGGGTGTGCTTTTAAAAACTCCTCTCCAGCGTCCCTTCCGAAGATTCGTTCCCGAAACGCGGGTGCTAAGGGGTGCACAAAGCACGCCAGACCAGTGTGAGGCCGAGGGAAAGCACGATGGCAGCTGAGAAAGGGTGCGTAGCAAGAGACAATTTCAGGGACACGTTGGAAGGAGAAGAGTTGCTGTTATGTTCGTGTACGTTGTGGGCTGGGGGCTTTACATGTTGTATAGTTAATCCTCCCAGGGACCCTCAGCTGTCACCCCAGTTTACATGTGACAAGTCAGGGAGACTGGCTCGGGGACTCGGACCCAGCCAGTCAGGCCGGGCTTCTGCGTGTGGCCCAGGCGCGGTGGGGTCCCGCTCCCAGCCGCAGGGAGGGGAGGGGAGCGCGGAGCCTCGATGAGCACGCCGGTCCAGACCCGCACTGCCCCATAGGCTGGCTCTGCTCCCGATCACCGAGGCCGGCAGGTTTATCTGCAGGAAAAGGAATCTAACATTCAGCTCCTAAACCACACACAGCCACATTCCGAGCGCTCCGTAGCCGTGGGCGGGGAGTGGCTGCAGTCCTGGGCAGCGCGGAGAGGGCACCTGTGTCTGTATCGTTGGAGGAAGGTCTGCCGGATAGCTCCAGCCTACATAGAGTTGTTCTTCCATAAATTACTTTTCCTGTCTTTCTTCTCCTGGGTCTTATAAACACTTCAGGCCCTGGCACAGCGGGCGGTTTGGGGGCTTGGGGAGTCCCGTGTGGTGTGGGAAGAGGGCAGAGCGAGCCTAGAATCCGCAGGGGAAGGCGGCGGGCCGGTTGCTGGACTCCTGGGACTGGAGTCTCGTCCCTGGAGTCGGCTCACGTTTCGGTGTGAGTGTAACATGAGCAAGCCTCCCCTCATCATAACCCCAAGTGCCAGGCCTCCCCGCTCTGCGTCTGCGACTGAAACTCATTCACTCTCGTGGGGGGCGATCTTCTTACCTTCCCTTTGCCGTCGAGGCGGCGGAGGGGGAGAGAGGGGCAGAGACTGGCCCAGGATCAAAAACAGTGAACGGCAGAGCCCGGTGGGAACCAGGAGGACGCAGAGCCCCGTGCTCATCCCTCCGGCTGCTGCACGCCGCAGCTCGGTGCACACGCGTGTGCTTGTGAAGATGCTGTGTGAGGGCGTCGCATTCGGTGTGACCGCGCAGAAGCAGCAGACTTTCTAGACGGCCAGTTGGCCAATGTCCCAGAGAGCGGGCCGAGCCCTCCCCTGCCGTCAGAGTGGCAGCGGAGACAGGCAGCGGGTGAACCGGAGAGTCGGGGGGTGACGGGCCCGCTGCGGGCGGGGGCAGGGGCAGGGCCCTCGGAGCCTTCACTCACCCAGGAAGCCCCGGGCCCCCGTGCGTCCGCCGGTCTGTCCAGGCCCCTGTAACTGGCCCGGCCCTCCCGCCTTCATGCCCACAGTGGTTTCTGGGAAAGTTGCTGTTAAGAAAAATCTCTCTGGAACACCACACTAGACTTCCGTGATTTCCACTGGATTCCATCCACGCTAACGTTTAATAACTCAGGTGCGGGGGCTTGTCCGAGTCTAACCTGGGTTCTGCTGAGACACTGCATTCTCGGCGTCGGGACCAGGTGAGGTAGAGCTGGGGACGGGACCCCAAAGAGCCTCACGTGGCTCTCGAGCTGCAGAATGCCGACCGCTGGTTTACGCGGTTACCTTCCCTGTCAGACGGAGTCCTGTCCTCTCCATCAGCTTCCCAACGCCTAGCGCGCCCACCCGCCCGGGACCACTAGCAGACAGCGGGAGGGAGTGAGAGGAGGCGCTCCCCGGGGACAGGAGAAGGAGGGGGACCCCAGGCGGTGCCTCCGGCTCCTCATTGGTTCTGACATTGGGGGGGCGGCCTGAGCCTGGCGGGAGAGGAGGTGTGGGTGGGCCTGGGAATCTGATCTGGGAAGGTTAAACTAGGGTTCCAGGGGCCGCAGGCTCCAGCACGGCACCCGTGAACCTCCTCCTCCAGGCCGGGGCCACGGAGCGATGGCTCCATGGCAGTGGACTTGTCACTGTTCCTGGCTGGATTAGACTCGGCGTGATTTTTGAAAATATATATTTTATTGATTTTTTTACAGAGAAAAAGATCAGGGATAGAGAGTCAGAAACGTCGATGAGAGAGAAACGTCGACCAGCTGCCTCCTGCACACCCCCCACCAGGGATGTGCCCGCAACCAAGGCACACGCCCTTGACCGGAATCGAACCCGGGACCCTTCAGTCCGCAGGCCGACGCTCTACCCACTGAGCCACACCGGTTTCGGCGATTTTTTTCCAGGCAGTTTCTATTGATAGTAGAGCTGCCCCAGCCCAGCGAGCACGGTCACTCCAGACCTGCCAGGAGCGGGTCTGAGAGGCCCTTTGGGCCACACGGCCTGGCGGGCCTCCCGTGTCCCCGCGGGCGGGGTTCCCTCCACGGTGACGACATTGGCGAAGCCGCAGTTTCCGTGACTCAGGAGGAAACCCGTGTGGTTTGGGCCTGGGGGCGTGGATGGGCAGAGAGCAGATATTTTCTCCTTGTCCCGCGGCTTTAAATTGCAACCTCTCTTCTCGTTTTCCATTCTGCACCCAGCACAGCCGCCCGCGCGGACCAACGCCTTCCAGCCGGGCCGTCCAGACCGTAACCTAGAGCCGCGGAGAGGCTGCGCTGTGGCCGCGGGGGGGCCCCGGCCGGCCTCCCCCGCCGCGTCTGCCGGTGGCTGCGGCCTGGCCGGCGCCTCTGTCAACAGCTCTCACCGGCCTTTGGAGACTCCCCACCCGGTGGCCAGGGGGGCGGGGCCGGGCCTCGGGGCTCTGCTGGCACATCCGCCCGCGGCCTGGGTGCTCCCAGGCGAGGCTTCCCAAGGGCCCCTCTCTCCCTCCCTCTCTCTCTCTCCCTCCCCCTCCCTCTCTCCCTCCCTCTCCCTCCCTCTCCCCCCCTCTCCCTCCCTCTGCCCCCCTCTCTCTCTCTCTCTCTTTCTCTCTCTCCTCTCTCTCTCTCTCCCTCTCTCTCTCTCCTCCTCTCTCTCTCCCCCCCTCTCTCTCCCCCTCTCTCCCTCTCTCTGTCCTCTCTCCCTCTCTCTCCCTCTCTCTCCCCCCTGAAACAGCAATGACCTGGAAGCTAGTTTTCTAAAACTGAAGCACGGCCTAGGGAAGCCCTCCCCGCTCCGTCCTGATGGAACAAGCTACCACATTACACTTCTAAAAGCCACAGCTTTTGGACGCTTGGGAGCGTTCTAGGTGCTTAGGGCAGAAGACTTGGGAAAGACAGCGAAAGGTCCCACCCTTCAAAGATAAACGTTGTTCATGTTTTAGCGTGATTTCTTTCCATATTCTCCCATGCGGTGTCACCCTTTTGACAAATAAAAATAAAGTCCCCCCAAGCTGGTGGAGCCCAGCGCCTGGGCCGACCCTCCCACCCTCCAGTTAGCGCCCCTGCAGCCTGGAAACTCTGACTCCAGCTGGTCCGGCCGCGGGCTCCTCCTCGCTGAGGTCAGCCACTAGGAGGACCGGCCACGGGGAGCGGGCCAGGAGGGACAGGGCGGGCCTGGAGGGACAGGGCGGGCCTGGAGGGACAGGGCGGGCCGGGAGGGACAGGGCGGGCCGGGAGGGACAGGGCGGGAAGGGAGGGACAGGGAGGGACAGGGCGGGAAGGGAGGGACAGGGCGGGCCGGGAGGGACAGGGGGAGCCAGGTGGGACAGAGCGGGCCTGGAGGGACAGGGCGGGCCGGGAGGGACAGGGCGGGAAGGGAGGATCCTCAGATGACACCCAGCAGCTGGCCCCAAGTGGTGGTGCCAGGCTTACACACAGCCCCAGATGGAAGGGCCCCGCGGACAAAGGGCCTGCCGGCCCCTGACTTGGATATTACTTTTCCTTGTTAAACCTCGGCCTCGCCGAAACTGGTGTGGCTCAGTGGATAGAGCGTCGGCCTGCGGACTGAAAGGTCCCAGGTTCGATTCCGGTCAGGGGCATGTACCTTGGTTGCGGGCACATCCCCAGTAGGGGGTGTGCAGGACGCAGCTGATCGATGACTCTCTCTCATCGATGTTTCTAACTCTCTATCCCTCTCCCTTATCCCTCTCTGTAAAAAAATCAATAAAATATTAAAAAAAAAAAAAAAAAAAACCCTCAGCCTCGCTGACCACGTCCTCCTGCTTCCCCGGGGGGTGGGGGGCAGCCTCTCCCCTCTCCTGGGTGAGAGGCCGGGGCAGCCCAACGCCAACGGGCAGGGCTGGCAGGATGAGGGGCCGCTTTCACACCTCGGCCCCCTTGCCCCTCACCCCTGCCTCCTGGGGCCTGGAGTCCCGAAGGTGCCAGGAACGGCTGTGGAGGGACCGGTCCGATGGGATTGCGGACGGTGTGCTGGGCAGAGGGGTGCATTGGGGCGGGCATTGGGGGCTGAAAGGACCCCAGCTCCGGGGGGGCCTCAGGAGGCCCTGCCAGCCGCCAGCGGCCGCTCAGCCTCTCCATGAGCCGCCCGGCGCACAGACCCTGCTTTTTCAGAAGATTATGTTTTCCTTCCTCACTTTCCATGGAAACTCAAAATAGCAACCAAAAAAAAAAGTGACCGGAGGCCCCAGGGGAGGGGTCCGGGGCCTCTGAGTCAGCCCTGTCCCCGGGCACCGGGCACTGGGCACCGCGGGGAGGGGCAGGTGTGGCGGTGTGTGTGCTTCCAGACGAGAGAACGGCTTCCCCGGGTCCGAGTCCATCCTGCCCTCGGTGACTGGCATCTGTGTCTGGGGTTGGTCAGGAGGGGCCGAGTGCCCTAAGGGACGGGGGGCGAGGGGCAGGGCTCCAGGGCCTTCAGGGGCCCGGACTGGAAAGTTCCCGCTGAGCTGCTCCGGGCTGCCCGGGCGGGGTGTGCCCATGGCCCAGGGCGGCCTGCAGAATGGGGGCAAGTCCAGCCCCAGCGCCACCTCAGGGCCCCGGCTCTGAGCGCCTCATGGCACCTCCTGTGGGAGACGGGAAGGACGAGGCCCCCGGCCCCCAACCCCTGGGCTGCTGCTGCTCCTGTGCGCGCCCTTCCCTCACCTTATTTTTAAAATATTTTATTGATTTTTTTACAGAGAGGAAGGGAGGAGAGAAAATTAGAAACATCGATGAGAGAGAAACATCGATCAGCTGCCTCCTGCACACCCCCCACTGGGGATGTGCCTGCAACCAAGGTACATGCCCTTGACTGGAATCGAACCCGGGACCCTTCAGTCTGCAGGCCGACGCTCTATCCACTGAGCCACACCGGTCAGGGCTCCTTCACTTTATTTATAAAGCCGGGGCTTGCCCGGGGTGGGAGTGGTTTGGGGTGGGGAGTCAATTGGGGGAAAAGGAGACTTAAGTAAAACTTTATACTATTAAAAATAAAAATAAAACAATATGGCAAAACCGGTTTGGCTCAGTGGATAGAGTGTCCGCAGTCTCAGATTCGATTCCGGTCAAGGGCATGTACATTGGTTGCGGGCACATTCCCCAGTAGGGGGTGTGCAGGAGGCAGCTGGTCAATGTTTCTCTCTCATCGATGTTTCTAACTCTCTGTCCCTCTCCCTTTCTGTAAAAAATCAATAAAATATGTTTAAAAAAAATAAAATTAAAAAATTAAAGCTCCCTGCTTGCCTTCCAGCTGGCGGGGTCGGCCGTCATCGCCTTCGGACTGTGGTTTCGGTTCGGGGGCTCCATGAAGGACCTGCCGTCGGGGGACAAGTCCCCGGAGCACTTGTACGTGGGTGAGTGACTGTCCCCCCTGAGCGGTGGCCGGGGCAGCCCCCGGGCCCAGGCAGCCGCCCGCCTCCGGGAGGGGGAGGGACGGGGCAGAGGAGGGGGAGGCCCTGCCCTGAGGCCGGGCCTGCGGGGGCAGCAGGGCCAGGAGGGGCCCTCCTCGCAGGGTTCGCCCGCTGCTTCCCAACACCCAGGGGGACCTGGGGGTCCGGCCCAGGATGTAACTGCAGTTCATTCCCAGAGATTCCAAACGCCCCGCAGCCCCAGGGGGCGTGGGCGCCCACCGTCCCTCCCTCCTTGGCCGTCTGCGAGGTCAGAGCTCTGCTCTGTGGGCTTATGTTCGAAACGGCCCACGAGGAAAACAATTCAAAACGAAGAGGCAGCTGTGGACAGGGTTTGGGGTGCTGTGTCGGTCCCTCTGTGTCTGGGGATGCAGAATGGGGGGGGGGGAGGCGGGGGGAGGAAAGAGGAGGGGAGGGGAGAGAGGGAGGCTCAGTGGGGTGTGGAGGGCCGGGGCGTGGCGGGAGGGGAGATTGCAGATGTGGGGGACGGACGGAGGAAGGACAGAGGGCTGAGTGTCCGGTCAGTGAATCTGGTGGGGAGGAGAAGACTAATCGGGGGAGGTCTGACCTCACTGCCATGTTCGAGATTCTTCGGGCAGCAATGGAATGAGAGTCACATGACAGAAAAGAACGAGCTGGATTGAGTAGAGAGAGAGGAGGAGGTAGAAAGTGATGGAAGGAGGCTTGAGGTGGTGAGCACACAACACAATATACAGGTGACGTGTTACAGGATTGTATACTTGAAACCTATGACGTTTATTAACCAGTGCCACCCCAATAAATTCAATAAGAGGAAAGAAAAAGATTGTTGATACAGTCAGACATAGGGCATAACCCATGATGGTTGCAGTAGGAATTGTGAAGAAAGAAACAGAAAACAATAAACAATATCAAACATGACTAAGCACTATTGAACAACTGGAGGCCCGGTGCAGCCATTCATGCCCTGGGTCTCGCCGTCCAGGACTGAGGGGTCCTTAATGCTGCCGCCATGAGCCCGGCTTCTGGCTGGGTGGCGCCCCCCTGTGGGAGCGCACTGACCCCCCGGAGGCAGCTCCTGTGCCGAGCATCTGCCCCCTGGTGGTCAGGGGGCGTCATAGTGACAGTCTCTCCACCGTTTGGTGGAGTTGCATATTAGCCTTTTATTACATAGGACGTTTTTATCAAGCATCATTGTATTCAGGACAGAAGGAATCAAAACAACAAATGATCCCAGTCATAGAGAGAAGGCCCGGAGTCAGTCACGGTTTTTAGTTGGGAACCTGGGTTCCAGGACTAAGGTGACCAGATCGTCCAGGTGTTGGCGGGGCAGTCCTGATTTCTAATTTTTCCTGTGTCCCGCAGTGTTTTTGAAAAGTCCCGATTTTTGGAAAGAATCTTTCCAATGTTTCCGAGCGGCCACGGAAGGCCACGTCCCGAGCCCCCTCTCCTCAGCGGCCTTGGGCCTTGAGCCCCTTCCCAGGCCGGACGCGGTGGCCAGCTGGTCCGGACGGGCTGTGGGCGGAAGCCGGGCCTCTCACCTGCCGGGAGCCGAGGCATCGCCCTCCCGGCCTCAGAGTCAGGAGGTTGGGAGTGAATTCTGGGCGGGGAGCAGCCGTCCACACTGCAGGGCCGGGATCCCTCGGGCTGTTCCTGGCGGCCGGGGCAGGAGGGGGTCTGCCCGTCCCCTCGGCAGCCGCACCTCCCCTCCCGGAGCCAGCCCGGAGCGGCTGCTGCGGTGGAGACACCTGCGGTCAGTGCCCGGCGCTCGGGGAGCTGGGTTACCGTGGCATCTGCCCAGCTGAGCACGGTCTGCTGGCCCAGGCCTGCCCCCGTTCCCGTGACACCAGGGGCCTTGTCCCCGCTTCACATACTGCTGCTGATGTGAATCCCCTGAGCAACCTGCATGTTCCTAGGAGTCATGACGTGTGTCCTCAGTAAATCATTCCAAACAGGAGCGATCCCCGCTCCTGCAGTGAAGGAGCAGGAAACCATGCGGGACGCCATGTGCAGAGCGTGAGGCCCCAGGGCTGCAGAAGAGCAGGCCGGCTCTGGAAACCCCTCCGTGTCACAGGGCCCTGCTCTGTTTTCCTTTCAGAGCCGGTGCCAGGACACCGCCCATTCAGCTCTTATCGCCCCGCTGCTGAGTGTTTGGGATGGGCCTGGCACGGCCAAGTGGCTCTTAGGGAAACGGGGCCTCCCAGCCTGAGTCCCTCTAGGCCAGAGGGAGGACACGGGGCCCAGCTCCCTGCCTCCGGGCGGGTGGCCGCCCCGCACAGGAGGAGAAATCCTTCCATCTTTGGGGGGAGCTTTTCTCCCTGGGATCCTCGGTCCTCCCTCCCGGGTGACGGAGAGAAGGCCCTCTCTGGGGATAAAGATCTGGAGGAGACTGGCTGCCGGGCCCCAGCCGAGCGCAGTGCCCCAGGAATGAGGACAGGGAGGGAGGCAGACCGCCTGCCGCCGGCCGCCTCTTCCCAAGGCCCTGAGAGCCCAGGCCCAGGTCTGGCAGCCGGCCCTGGTGCCCGTGTCCACCGGTGCCAGCGTGGAGAAAGGAGCTGGCACAAGTGGAGCTGGCGGCAGGAACGGCTGGAGTGACCTGGTCTTTCCTAGACCCTCTCCACTTCGTCTTTCAGGGAACTGGTGGGGGCGGGGGGCAGGGGAGCTCCTCAGCCTTCCAGATCCTGCCCCTGCCCCTCTGGCTGCTGTTAGACTGGGTCTGGGGCTGCCTCTCGGAGGGACAGACCCCTCAGGGCCCAGGATTCTCCCGGGGAGCAGGCCCTGCGGCCAGACTGAGTGCTGGAGCACGTGGAGTCACGTCTGAGTGGAGGACGCTCACAGGTGGGCTGCCTGGAGGGGTGCCCACCCAGCAGCAGCGGCAGGGGGGGGGGGGGGTTAGGGCGGCCGCTCCCTATGGAATCCGCCGGGAGCCTGGCCGGGCCTGGCTGGCTGGGCACCAGCGTTCCAGGCTGCCTGCTGAGGGCTGGCTGCCTTTGAGACTCTGACTCACTCCGGTCGGGTTTTGATGTGTGTTTTTTTTCACTCCTGGGTTCTCCGTTGTACCCAAGATTCCTGGAAGCTGCATCCAGAGCTGGGCCGTCGCTGACGTGGTGGAGACACTTTCTCCAACGCGCTTCACCCGAGAGAGCGGGCCCCTGTGGCCACGGGGCAGGTCACCAAGCCGAGGAACCGGAAGCCGGCGGGCAGCCCTGGGTCGCTGGCCCCCAGCTCCGTGCTTTTTCAGGAAAAACCACGAATAACCTAGAGCAGCCCTCCTCCCCCTTACTTTCCGCAAGAAAGAAGAAAAAGGCCCCCCTGCACTCACACATTGCAACATTAACGGACTTCCAGCCGGGAGTCCCCGTGCTGAGTTCCTGTTGGCAGAGGTTCGGGCGTGCCCTTCGGAGCCAGGCTGCCCCTCGCCGGCTGTGCCCCCGGAGGGCAGCCACTCCCTCCTCTGCCCCTCAGACCCTCCGCTGTGCAACATAAACACTTCACAGGCAGAGGGAGCGGTGACTTCCCAGGTTTCATACCCGACGTGTCATAAGCCCTGAACAAATATTTGCTCTGTTTTTACTGGGAGGAGGGCAGGCTGAGGAGAGAGCCAGCCTGCGGACGCATGAGAGAACAGGAGACGGAGGATGAAGGAGGGGTCAGACGGCAGGTGGTCAGCGCGGGAGAGTGGCTGACGTCACTGCTTGTCCTCCCAGGCTCTGGGCAGAGGCTGGATGACACGTTAGAACAGTGATCAATAGCTGATGGCTGCCGTTCCTGAGAGAGACCCCAAGACCTCGCCTTCCCCATGAACCGAGTCCCCATATTCCAGACACGCCTGCAATCGTGTGCGTCCAGGGCACGCCGGGAGAGAGGGAGGAGAGCTGCAGAGGCAGAGGAAAATATTTTTAGATGAATATCGTCCTTAGCCGGGTATGAGAACCATCTGCTGCCACAGGATGACCGTGCCGCCACCATCCAGGCCCTAAGGGGGCGGGAGGGGGGGCAGGGTAAGGCCAGGGGACGGACGCAGACGGGGCTCCGAGGAGGGCGCTGAGTCTCCTCTCTGTGATCACCGGAGAGAAGAATCTGGAACCTAAGACACCAGCGAGGGTGTGGCCAGGGCACTCCCAGCGGGCGGCAGGTCACCCGGGGATCAGGGCATCGCGGGGCCCAGCTGTGCCCAAACACCGCTTCCACGCGGCTTCTCCCTTCCCGAGCCCCGGAGCAGGCCCCGGGCAGGCTGGGGAGCTGGGAAGTAGGTCAGACAGTCACACAGGCGCTGGGGAGGGGGAGGCCCTGCAGCGACCATCTTGGAATTAGAAGGTGACGATGAACGTGTTCACTCACCAGCTGTTTCTGGAGCCAGATCAGAGGCGGAGAGGGTGGCCCAGGAGCCACGGGCCTGCTGACTGTTAACACCCAGAGCGGGAGCAGCAGTCGGCGGCCGCGCACCTGCCACGAGCTGAGTTTTCCTCTGCTCTCCCCTCCGCCCCAGCCGGCAGGCTCATGGGCGCTGGGCCGGGCCACATGGGGGTGTGCCGAGGAGAGGCCGCGGGCCTGGGCTGCTGGGGCCGCGTCGGGTGTTTTGCTGGGAGTCTGGGCCTCCCGCGGCCCACGGATGGGGTGTTGTGCAGACCAGCACGTTCTCTCCGGGAGCTCACGCTTTCAGAAGGCGAGGCCTCTGCCCGGGACCGAGCCGGCTCGTTCCCCGGGGGCAGCCCCGTCCTCCTCGGGCCCCGGGCTGGCTCCTGCCCTGGGCCTTTCCTCAGGGTCCGCGGCCACGTCCTCAGCCACTTGACCTTGGCAGAGCCAGCCCCTGAGGCGTCTTGGACATCTGCTGAGAGGTCTCTCCAGCCTGTGTCTCGGGCCGCGATGAGTGGGGCAGCGGCCAGTGCAGGACTTCAGGCCTGGTTTGCTCTCTCGATCTTCACCCCCAACCACGCTGCGGGGACTTCTGCCGTGTGCGAGGCGTGTTCTAGGTCAGAGGAGTGAGGGAAAGGCACACGTGAGAGCCTGCACGTGCACAGAATGGACGGGAGCAGGTGGGGTTAGAGCCAGCGAACCCCACGTGGCTGGGGTGTGAGGTGGATAAGGACGGGGAGGGGTGTGAGCAGGAAGCGGACACAATGGGGGGGGGGGGGTCCGCCCAGGAGACGTTCTGGGAGGAAACTGACTCGGCTTGTGGCTGCTGAAGCCGGTCTGGGGCGGGGGGGGGGGGGGGGGGGGGGGGGGGGGGGGGGCTCCCCAGGCCTGGTGTCTGCCCGGAGCCCTCCGGCTCCCCGGACCCCCAGGAGTAAAAGGGAAATGTCACACTCGCCTTACCTATGGGTGTTGTGAGTCCATGAAATGATGGAAACAAAAGAGCTCTGAAACTTCAATTTTTAAAAACAGTAAGGTGCTTAGGCAGTGGGACCAACTGTAGTATTACTGGCATTTAAATATGGAAGCATTTCTCATTATCAGGTCCATTCCCCACGCAGTCCCTCCTTGGGGGGGGGAGGAGGAGGAGGAGGAGGAGGAGGAGGAGGAGGAGGAGGAGGCAGCACAGCTCTGGGACCGCAGAGAGGGCTCCCACTTCCCCCCGAAAAGGGCGAGCGCAGTCCGTGCGGGCAGGGAGCTCCCGCTCCGTCCGCGCCCACAAACCGTCAGCACCCAAGGGGCCCGGGACCCCGCAGGCCGGGCGCAGGGTTTCCCCGTGGGTGTGGCCCCCGCTCCCCACCCTGGCTGCGAACGGGAGTGGTTCCAGGTGACTCATGTGAGCAAAATGCAAAAACATAGCAGCGGGTGATGGCCTTTTCTGAGCGAGTCCAGTGCCAGGCCTCGCATTGTGTTCTCACTTATCTCGGGATCAGGGAGGAAATAAGACAGACTTGGCTCCGTCTCTCTCAGAGCGAGGACCTCCCTGCCCTTCTCTCCCGGGGAGAAGGCCGTGCCTGCGGCCCCCACGGCAGTGGGGTTCCCGCAGCATCAGCTGCTGCAGAGGCGGGAGGGGGGTGGGGCACGAGGCCCTGTTTTATCCCAGCTCCATGGTCTCGGGCAAAGTGCTTAACCTTCTGCAGCCCAGTTCCTCTGTCTAAAAAAAATGGAGAAGATTAAATGAATAAATCTGTGCGAGGTGTGCAGAAAATGGCCTTAGTAAAGGTAGCGAGCGTGATCGGTGTTAACAGCAGCATCGTTGCTGTATCTGACCTCCCTCCTCAGCGGCTGTTCCTGTAACACAGCCTCCCCCAGGCGGCCACGGAGTTCCCCTCCAAAGTTCACAGTCCACACAGAACCTGCTGCCTTCTCGCTGTGTCCGCCCTCCGCTCCTTGTGCCCCGTCCTCTCCCCGCCTCCCCTCGGCCCTCGGCGGACGTGAGCAGCGAGGGGCTCCCGGGCGGGGTGGGCGGGGCCCCCCCTCTGGTACTGACTCCTGACGGCTTCTGACTCGACGTCATCCATGTCACACCCATGGCAGCGGCGCCCCCTCTCCGGGCGGATGGGGATGGGAGAGGAGGGGTGCCTGGCCCAGGAGGCCTGTGGGGGGATGGAGAGCCGGGCAGTGGAGATGGGCACGCCCAGCAGGTCCCTCCCCTCGGTAAGCTCGGCTCTCTTTGCTCCTGGGGGGCAGTAGGCACCTTCCTCTCAAGGTCCTTGTGCGGCTACAGCAGGTGAGTGAGGCCAGCCAGCTCCACCAGGGTCACCCGCTGCCTCGCTAACGGCAGCGCCCTGCCCGCAGCCCCCGAGCAGCGCAGCCAGGGTCAGCGCCCCCTCTCCCCACAGGGCTGTACGTGCTGGTGGGAGCCGGGGCGCTGATGATGGCCGTGGGCTTCTGCGGCTGCTGCGGGGCCTGGCGGGAGTCGCAGTGTGTGCTCGGATCGGTAAGTGGGCGCGGGGGGCGCAGGGGGGACCCATCTGCAGGGAGCCCCACGTCTGGCCTCCGAGCCAGCTCCTCCCCGGCCTCAGAGACCTTGGCAGTCACCCCGCGCCCCCGTCCGGTCCTTGTCGCTGCAGGAGAACAATATTATCTGCGTCCGGGACTCAGTGGAAAGTCTGGGGGAGGGGAAGTGAGGTCACCAGTGTACAGATGTTTGGGGAGGAAAGTGTCTGGTAATTAAAAGGGGCAATTATGATTGTTCTTAAAAAAAAAAACAACACTGTGTCATAGCGAGTGAGGCAGCAACAGGCTCCGAGAGCAGGGCAGGCTGTTACCTCCAGGAAAAGCATTGCCACAGAGAGCAAAGCCTTCCCAGACACCGCTCTGGTGGCTGGTTTTAACCAGCAGCCAGCGCCTTTTTACAAACGGAATAACTGCTGCGAACTGCCCTGCAGCAGGGCCGCGTGGCCTGAGAGAAGCGGGAGGAGAGAGGAGTCAGGCAGGAGGAGAGTGTTTCTGTTCCCCACACGGCGTCAGGCACGGCAGGCGGACCAGGCCGCCGGTCCCTGCTATTGCAGCCGTGATGTTTGCGAAGTAAAATGTCTAAGTCACTTCCTCGCCCTCCATCCTCTCTCTCTCCCCTGCCGGGCATCTCTCTGTCCTGTTCATCTCTGAGCTTAGTTCGATCAGAGCAGACCCAACAGACGGGACAGAAACACGCCCACCTCTCCTGCCACCTCCACAAAGAAGCTTCCAGACTGCAGTCTCAGGTCACACCTTCCCCCAAACCGGGCTCCACCGGTCCCTCTCTCCGCCTCTCCTGTTCTTACGGAACCTCTTTTGTCCACCAGGTGCTCACTGCACAGGTGGTGGGATTTCTGTATCGCTGTCTGACATTATCTGACTCAACTGTTATTGCTTTACTCATGTATCAGATCTTCTCCTTTCTCATGTGAGGTCCATGAGAGCAGCAGCAGGAGGATCTTAGTTATGTACCACTGCACACCCAGCACCAAGGACAGTGCCTGGCACAGAATAAATGCTCAATAAACAATTGCTCCATGAATGAATGAATGAATGAATGAATGAGTGACGATCGAATGAATGAACTACAAGGACACTAAGAGCAAATGCTTCCTGCTAGGTCAATTCAAAGTAATCATCTTGCCTAACAGTTTTCAAGGGCAACTAGAATGAAAGGAGCTAGACCCATTGAAAAGTCACTGAATGAGTGAGGTCCGTGTCTTCTCTCTGCAGTTCTTCACCTGCCTGCTGGTGATATTTGCCGCGGAAGTGACCACGGGCGTGTTTGCTTTCATAGGCAAGGATGTAGTAAGTACAGCCGACGCGCAGTGTTTTTTTCACTGTGGTTAGCGTGTTCTCGTTCTGGCAAAGGAAATGAGGACAGCGATACCCACCGCGATATTACAAAACCAGCTAATCCCCACAAAGGCCGCTTACACAGAACCGTTCAGCCTGGAAACATCGTTTGGGACTGAGCACACGGGCGTGCGGCACACGCGTGCCCACAGCTTTCTGGGGAGATAGTGCATGGCTTTCCTCAGGTTCATACAGGGGCCCGTGGGTTTTTTTTAAAGGATCGCTAGTATAAGGTCATCCTGTCTGAAACGGAATAGAGGTCCGGTTGCAGGCGTGAGGGAGAGGGTTTGGGGAGAATGTGCATTCTCGTCCCTGTAGCCTTAGGGCTCGGCCTAACGCTGACCTCTGGGAGCCCCTGAAGCCGGTTCTTTCAGATCTGTGCTCAGACAGTACGTGTCCGGAACAGGCCGTCGGGAGGACCCCCAGAGGAAGGGGCTTAGAACACACTGTGGGAAAGAGGAGTGAGACGGGGCAGGAGCAGGAATGGAATCTTACGTTTACTATATCTCACATCAGCGCACACGCTGTCATTACGGTGTTTGTGAAATTATTTTGGATTTTAAAAAATGGCAAACATGTATAGTAAGTAAACATCACCTTGTTTGGAATCTTCCTAAGGTAGCTGGATATGGTAGTAGGTAAAGGAATTGGTTTTATGATTTTTTTTTTGAAATTTCTGTGGATTTGGGATCCCAGGCTTTTATACTGGAAACATTGTTCTCTGCGTTGTATGTGATATTTGAATGCTGAACAGTTTT